>NC_137463.1:185543793-185753131 GCF_964235325.1 Thermobia domestica
GTTCTCCCGTTTCCTCCCACTTTGTTCATTCCACCATTTCACTCATTTCTCATTATCACCGTCTCCTTATCCTAACCGGCATAACCGTGGGACGTTAAACTTAAAGATTTCATTTTTTATTAATCTCAGCATTTTATAGTGTATTCTTAAGCTTAAGGTGATGTATAATTAAATTTTGAATTCAGTTAACTTATTTTGTTTCTCAGATTGTTTTTAAAATGTATGTACAATTGTTTATGTTCATTCTCGAGAGTTTAAAGTGACGTATAGTTATTAAACATAGTATTTAATATTGTACTCTTAACGTGGAAGTGATATACAGTTAACTTTTGTATTCAGTTAACATTTTTCTTTCTGAAATTGCTTTAAAAAGTATGTAAAAACGTTTTTATTTTCTTTCTTGAGTGCTAAAAGTGATGCAAAGTTATTAAGCTTACTACTTTATATTGTATTCTCAACCCTAAACTGATACACAGTGCGTTTTTGAATAAATTGTCAAGTTATTTGAGTGATGAACACTGGTAGAAAATCCTGACTACTACTGGAACATTGTGATTTTAAGGTGATGACTACTGGTGCAAGGATTTTAAAATATTGTTTTTCCTTCAAGGGCTACTCCTTTTTGAATTCTGACTACATGGTCACTATAGGAAGGATCAGTGAGTCTTTCCAACTATGGTACAGCTCCGACAGATTCACGATGCTCAGAGAAGAGACAAAATAGTATGTTTTCAAACTTAAAGTGAGAACCACTGGCGTTTTTACCTTGCTATGCAAAAGTAAGTGAGTACTCCAATGGGGTTCCAATGCGGTACCTAATTTCTGCATTTTAGATATATGGAAATACATGTCTCTAAAATGTAAAGAACTGATTTTTTTTAGGGGGGGGGGAATAAACTATAGGTATGTGGGGCTTGCATACTTGACGCTACAATTCGGAAATTGAATTAAAATATGACTAACGGCTATCAAGATGTTGTCAAATAAAGGGAGGACCAACACAGTTAAGGGGTTTTCGTGTTAGATGCTAAAATTTCCGAAATCGGTCATGGAAAGTTAATAAACACCAGTAGCAATTTCATCTTAAAGTAATTAGATATCTTCATGGGGTGTTAGAACATCATGGAGTCTACCAAAATTAAATTTTAAAAGCTTTTGAAAATATAATCTGACATTTGTAAACAGTATTTGAAATATGTATTTACCCAAAACTTCCAGCTAGTACATCTAACATCTGGAGAAACACTGTGAAATAAAAGCTTGAAATTTCGGAAACAATTATTGGTCGCAACAAAATTAAATAAGATGGTACTTCTATGGGTTAAATCAGTACCTCAGTACAATTTCGATCGAAAGATTAGTTCAGTCCTAGGTTTTCTTCAGGCAATTCCAAGGGTTCATCGAGCTGTGCAAAAGAATGAAAATTCGCTGTCAATATCTAAGATAGTAAATAAGATATAAGGAATTATATATTTTATGACGTGAAAATAGAGATCTTTATGGATTTGTACTTTTGGGTCTTTCCTAAAAGAAAAAATTCAGAAAACTACTGTATATACCTTAATAGACAATTCAGTGGGCGGGGACACAGTAGCTTAGTGGTAGGGTATTTAACTAATCTTTTTTTTTTTTTTGCAGAAACTATTGGAGTATTCACTTAACCCATAGAAATACGATCATACTTAACTCCCTATTTAATTTTAAAATTAAATAAAAGGAAATATTTCAGTGTAGCGACCCACGATTATGCATTTTAGTCTCAGGGAGATTATGATTAAAGCAAGTGAATGTTGTTGACAGAATTGATGGAATGCAAAGGTGGGAGGAGAGTACCCCGAGAAAACCCACGAATACGATGTCCACTACAAACTGACTTGGCCGTGGATCGAACCAAGAACCCAATACACCAGAGGTAAGCACTCTACCACTAAGCCACTGTGCCCCCGCCCATTTAATTGTCTATTAAGGTATATACGGTTGTTTTCTGAAATTTCTTCTTCTTACAGCAAATACTCAAAAGTACAAATCCATGTGGGTCTCTATTTTTACGACGTCATAAAATACATAATTCCTTATATCTCGCTTGCTATATTAGATATTGACAAAAAATGTTCACTTTATTTCAGAGCCCGATGAACGCTTGGAATTGTCCAAAGAAAATTTAGAGCTGAATTAATCTTTCGATCGAAATTGTACTGACGAGTCTGAGGTTCTCACTTAACCCATATAAGTACCATCTTATTTAACTTTTGTTAGGATCAATAATTGTTTTCTGAAATTTCAAGATCTAATACGCTTTTATTGTATGGTGTCTCTCTAGCTGCTAGATGTACTAGCTGGAACTTTTAGGTAAATACATATTTCTAATACTCTTTACAAATGTCAAAATATATTTTACAAAACTTTTAAAATTTAATCTTGGTAGACCCCATGATGTTCTTAAACTCCATGGAAATACCTAATTATTTTAAGATGAAATTGCTACTGATGCTTATTAACTTTACATGACCGGTTTCGGAAATTTTACCACCTAACACGAAAACCCCATAACTATATGGATCCTCCCTTTATTTGACAATATCTTGATAGTCATATTTTAATTAATTTTCTAAATTGTACTGTCTAATATGCAAGCTCCACGTACCTATGGTGTCGCTTTTTATTTCACCATATTTCGGTAACTGTTAGGCGTACCGACTTGCGGTTTCGGTAAACACACACCTCTAACGTTCTTTAAAACGTTATTAAGACATATTTTAGAATATTTAGAAATGAGAGTTCTGGGAATATCATGGTACCCGAAAACCCCCATCAGGGCGTGTGTGTAGTGTATTTAATTGAAACTACTTTTGAGGTTGTTGTAAGCCCTCGTAATTACGTTTCCGAAACTGCACCATCTAGTACGCAAACTCCACAGTTCTGTAGTGTCGCTCTTTATTTTCCCATATCTCGATATCCATAAGGCTTACCGAGTTGAGGTTTTCGGTAAACAGATGTCAGTTCCTTACATTTTAGAGACATATATTTTCATATATCTAAAAAATACAGACATTAGGTACCCCATGGTAGCCCGAACACCATTGAGGTACCCACTTACTTTTGAATGGTAATACATTTTGAGTTGTTGTTCAGCATCAATAAACACTTCATAGTTTTTCTACGTGCAACCCAAAAGTCCATACCTGACCGAACAGATTTTGTCCATTTAATCTCAAAAATGTTAAGATACTTTGTATTGTTAAGTACAACCAAATTAAGCACACTGAATATAACATTTTAAATATTTTCTGATTTTTGTTGCAGGTATTTCGTGCATCAAACCAGGATTCTGCTTTAAAGACAGTCAAAAGAAGCAGTGTAGGTTGTGGCTAAAAGTACGCCCTTTCTGAAGACAGACTCAGTTGTACTTACATTATTTTGTACGAATATATAACCCTAATAAAGATACTGTACTACAAATTATTTCTTTCTTCCATAAATTATAATAAAATATTATCTCTGTTTAAAGAAAATGATTGTTAATGTTAAGTCATTTTAATTCTTTTTCTCTGTAATAAGAACATTATCCCTAGCAATATTTTTTATCTTTGTGCTATTGCGATTGGATGAAGTAAAATTCTATACGAAGCACTATTATTTCAGACATGCATTAATAACTAATGTATTGTTCTGTATGTAAGACAATGTGTATACTGAACATGTCTAGCGAAGGTGTTGTTTTAATACAGAATCTATAACTCAGCTTTTCAGTAGTCAACTTTATTAGGAATCCGAAGAAAGAAGTTAAAAAAAAAAAAAAAATGTTGGACTTACCAGCGTGTGTGTGTTCGAATTCTGGACTAATCCAAATTATCCAGAGAAATCATTATATATTTCTTTGTTGCTATTTCAGATGTATCCTTTATCCAAGTCGTATGAAACGGAGACTTCATACATCGCTATACTTTGTATGAACTATGTTCCGTATTTACTTAATCACTTTGTAACTTTCTCTAGTGTTGACAAGGCCGCAGGTGTCAATCGAATAGTTTAGTGTTTCACTCATGTCACCTTGTGACTAAGGTACGTCCTGTCGGTATATATATGGTACTGGGTTCAATTAGCGATAAAATACATTTTTAGCGTTAAACAAATGCAAAAATCTACACGAAATGAGATACCGTGATCTCTGACTTACGGATAACACCAAGCAACTAATGGTACTGAGTGTGATTGAGTTTACTAATTACTATTTGGCTAAAATCAGTGTTCCTTTATCTATAGTTCTTTTCGTGCTTTGAATTGCAAAGTTTGAAATAACCGTTTTAAATTATTGTGTATATATATCTTCCGAGTAATTCTGAGAATCATTGCTCTTTCTTTAAGCAATGTATGAGACTGTTAAATTGCTCTTTCCTTAAAATGTTGCACTAAGAAGGATGCATCCAGGAAAGTCCAAATTTGCAGAATGTCTATAGCAGGGAAGAATAAATATGTTTAGTCGATGGCTGCACAACGCCTCCGCTGTCACCACGTTGTCACACAGCGAATACAGCGAACGTTTAAGAGTATTCTGCACTTACTATTAGGTATCGGCCTGGGAACTTTGGCGCATCTACCCAGTCTCCTTCTTGGTGTTTCATTTTTAATGGCGAGTACTGAGTAGGAATAATATTGTAAGCGAATGCGTTTCCGGCTGACACCACACTTTTAATTATTGCGACATTTAAAAAAAAAAAAAAACTGTTAATTAAAATGTACAGAGAAGTTATTTCTGGAAAATTCTATTCAGGCCTCTTGTGGTAACAACTGCACTTTAGTAGAAGATACTATTAAGGAAAAGAATGAGGTAAAATAATCTTTATATCGTACAAGCAATGGATGATAACAGCTTAATAAATGATTGTACGTAAATCTTGTTTGAGTTTGAATATAGGATTGTATAAGGCTGTGCATTTTGCATTATTATTGAGGTGCTGCAACTAACTAACTGCAAACCATATGATAAATTCTTACAGTAATATATCACATATTGATTTACTCTGTATGGAAACGAAAATAGTTTAATATATGGTTAACCTCCTTTGTGCCAGGGGCGGATCCAGAGGGGGGCGATCGGGGCGATCGCCCCCCCCCCCACAAGAGGAAACTTTCTTATTTTATATATAAATAAACCCATCCATAACAAGTTTGGAGCTCTTAAAAGTAGCAGTATTACCGCCGACCGCCCCCCCCCAGAAGTCCGTCCTGGATCCGCCCCTGCTTTGTGCCCATAATTTTAAAATTAACGCTTGTGTCACTTTTCAACACTTGACTTTGCAGTAGCTTTCCAACGAATTAGCAGGAAGCCCAAACTTATAGGACACCCTGCAGGTAAATACATTTCTTTGGACAGCTTCACTGCTCCAAACTAAGATTTGAAAAGTGTAGTATTGTTAATTTTATTATTATTGGCACAAAGGAGATCAACCATATTTTAAGCTATTTTTGTTTTCATACAGAGTAAAACAATATTTGACAACATTACAGTAAGAATGTATCATGCACTTTGCAGTATGTTGCAGCACTTTAATAATGGTGCACTATACGTACACTCTAGATCCTGCATATGTCCGATCCATACATTACAAGAAGGCAATACGTATTCGATACAGGTAAAATCTGTATATTTCATATGGACAACCTATTAGCTATATACATCCAATCTATACATTACATATGGCCAACCTGTATGCGACATACGTATAATCTATATGCTGCATGCAGACAGTCTGTAAGCTACATATATGCACTCTGTATGGTGCATACGGATATTCTGTATGCTGTATCTGGACAAGCTGTGTGCGACATAAGGAAAATCTGTATAATACATACGTACAATACGTATACTGTATCTAGTCGTACGTATGGGGCACAAGTACAATATAGATGCTGTCTCGGGGTTGAACGCAAGAAACATACGTACAGAACGTATATTGCATACTTCTTGAAATCATGCTCCGTCCTGATAGTCAGTGTATGTCGTCATTATTAACCCACATGCTACATACGACCCTGACGTCACAAAGCTAGATATTACCTCCGTATATACTTGTTACTGCAGATAACGTCACACGAATGACGTCATTGCACTTGTGCAGACAGTACGTATAATACATACTTTTTCAGCTATACGTTTGCTGCAGGATGTTATATACGGTTGTACGTTAAGTCCAGAAACTACAGGAATTACGAATGTAACCTACGTTTTTAAGTATGCCACCTACATTTTTTTTTCTCAGTGTGCGTGATGTTCAGGGGAAATAAACGTAATACTAGTTTATGATGTTCCTGAAATGTGAAATAACGCGAATTTCAATAATAATAATAATAATAATAATAATAATAATAATAATAATAATAATAATAATAATAATAATAATAATAATAATAATAATAATAATAATAATACACATTTGTACAAGCGCAAAAGGTTTTAGATTTCGAAATCTTCCAGATCAATTAAAAAAATTAAGACTTTCGACTTCAGGTAATTCAGCGTTTGGGATTTAAATAATTTGTTAGTAGAAAAATCTTGATTATAGGGTAATTATTATTAATTGCTTTCTTAAGAAAAACTTTAAAAAATAATATTAATTTAGTTGAAGAAAACTGTTAAATTATTTCCATGACGAACTGATTAAATAGAGAATACAGAGGCTCAGTGATAGAGCACCCTCCTCTGGTGTCTGTGGGTTTTCTCAGGGTTCTCCAGTTTCCTCCCAAATTCTCATTCCACCAATTATTTCACTGTCTTTCACCTTCATTAATCGTTCGTTTCGTTTAACGTACAGGATATAAGCATGGAATATAAAACTAGTAATTTCATTTCATTTCTCGAACTGATCAAATATTTTAAATGGGGTATTGTACTATGCCACCTTCTTATAATCATAAAATTTCGTCACATTAACGATAACAATGAACTAATTATAAAAGGATGAACAAGGATTTCGTGGGGTGAACGAATTATATCTTTTCTGATCACAGAAGATCCAGAATGGTAAAATTGTTCTTTAACTCGCTTATACATTTCCCAGCGTTTTACTTGCATTGATGAAAACAAATAATATGCCTACTATGTTAAAGAGAAACGCGGAAAGTACAAAAGAGTAATGTTCGGTATGGAGAAGAATGAAGACTGTTAGCTAGGTGAAACGATGAACTAGTGCGGAAGTGTTACCAAAGAACTGGGAGTAAAAACAACCGTTACTGGAGCAGGGGCTACGTAACGAGAGGAAAGAAAATTAGCCAAGACTCCATTTAATAATAAGTTACCTTATTAGGCAAAGGAAAGGAGATATAGCAGAAGATAAAACAGGAAGAAGAAGAACATTGCAATTAATGCACACAGTTAAGAGGATACTTGTCGAGAAATGAACCTTTACATGGAAACATTTTTTTAAAAAATGTAGACCAACATAGGTGTACAACTGCGTCATTTGAGAGCCGTAGCCCGCCGAAAATTGACCCGAAAGTTAAAATGAAGGGTCAAAACTCGAGAATTAAAATGTTGGATGAAAGTCAAGTAAAGAAGCTTAATTGTCATTTCGTACCCATAATCCAGTAGTGTGCCAATGAATATAGAATGTGTTTCAGTTTTAAATTCCTGATCAACCATTCTTCGTTCTTGGAAGACCTCGTGAATTTTCATCTATGCTTCAAGGCTAACCCCGTCGCCCTCCGCCCCTGTTTCACATCCAGAGTTACATTAACTGAATCTAGGATCGAAATAAGTATTATGTTTCTTTGTTTGAACTTCATGGGGTTTTGATCCATTATTCTATTGCTTCATCCAATTTTCAGCGGGTTACAGCTGAGAAATGACGCATTTGTTCACTCACGTTAGTCTAACCCACCAAAAATATAAATATGAAAAATAGAGCCAAGTTCTCGTGTATTTGTCACTTTGTTGGGTAAGAGAAAAATAGAGATCCAAAAACGATGCCGAGTTTTATTGAAATTCGGAAATTAGAATATGAAAGTTACAACCTGAGTGCTGAGAAGAACTTGCCTGGCAAAAGCTTCTCGAGCCGATACTGCATAGAACTTGTTTCCAGCATTAACGTTGCAAACTTAATTTTCTGATTTTTGGATTTTCACAGGACTTGGTATCGTTTTAGATTTTAGTTTCATATATACAAATTCAGTTGTTTTTTTTTAATTCACCGCAGTTCAAACCATTTTTATACTATATTTGACAAAATTGAAAACTTCCCTACGGTTACCTAGAAGTATGCCAAGTCAACAGTGTGGATTCTAATTTAATTACAAATAGCCCAAGGTCTCTTCCCTACAGTTACCTAGAAGTACGCCAACCCAATGACATGGATTTTAATTCTAATCCTAAATAACCCACGGCATCTTCTCTATAACTACCTAAAAGATGCCAATACAATGGTTTAACTTCAGCTTTAAATATAATCCTAATTCCAAATGGTTCATGGTCTCTTTCCTATAGTTATCCAGAATATGCAGGTCAACAACGTGACTTCAGTTTTATATATAAATCCAATTCTAAACAATTTATGGCCTTACATATGATAATATTATGAGTCTGCTAATTCTGAAAGACAATATTAATTATTGTATTCAATTTAACTGTAATTGCGCGATTGCTACGAATTGTTTTCATCGGGGTCAAATATTCGTTCGAAGCAATTTGCGTGTTATATGTTACTCTCCACCTACACCTGTATTTCTCCATAATTACAGGTCCTCTGAAAATCCTTCTCCACTCTCTGAGGATCGCATGGTCGAGACCTTTCTAATCTCTCGTACAATGAGGACTGGACTAGTGATAGTTGTAGTCAATTACGTGGACATTAACAGTACATCATGTAATGTGGTAATGAATTTCAGTCTATCAAACTGCCACGAGAGTGTAACAGCGCTGATATTATGCATTTGTCTTCATGAAATGTGACAATGCAATTTGACAATCTAAGATTTTGAAGCTTGTCCCTTGAATATTATGCTTAAAGCACGAAAACAGGTAATTTTAGACAATATAGATTCATAGCATTGATTTTTAAAAAGAAGTACAGAACAATGTGGATTTATAACAGTGATGGCCAAATGCCGGCCCGCAAATGAGAATTAAAGACGTCCCTTGTAAAAATAAAACGAAAAACCTCATTATTTCCATTTAGTGTTCCTCACGATAAGAAAAATATTTCTTTAATTCAAGACGTGACGAAAAAATTTACAAGCTTCTTTAGCAACACTAGTTCACCCTTAAGTCTTAAACTTCAAACACTGTTTTAGTTAGGTACATGTTTCATATATCCATATTCGTTCATATGTCACCGTATATAAAAAAATAATAAATTAGTAAAATGGTTGTACTAAGACAATTAGGAGCATTTATCAACATTTAAAGATACATAAGTCATTACACAATCTACTCTAATAATAAATATGATTTTATATATATCACATCCATCGGGAAACTCTCGTGAGTCAGAAGGATTCTGATAATTTCTAGATGAAATTAAGAAAAAACAAAGCAGGGAATAAATTTTGAACAAATATTTACAAAGCAAAATGAGACGAGAAATAATTCTTCAGGAACTGGGACTAGGCGCAATTTACAAAATTTACGGAATAAGAGAAAATATTATTTCCCGTATTGTCTCATCTCTTAGACAACACTACTCCCATTAAAAGTAACATTGAGTACTAACGTGTTCTTAAATTAATATCGTTGAATGTGTATTTTCATTTATTTATTTATTTGTTTATTTTTAATTTGCCTGGCCTTCAAATATGGTTCTTATTTGTCCTGGTACTTATTAACCCTCAGTTCATTATAAATTGGCTAACACTGGTTTATACCATAAGAGAACATTTTCGTTATATCATTAGTTTTCATTTGACAAAAAACCAACGAGAGTTTGGCGGAGATACACTGGGCATTTAAGGTGTTGTTTAATATTCTGTCTCGTTTATAAATGCATTTGGATTATGGGTATTCTGCATCAGTTTATCTACGAAACTGTTTTGTCAACTTTAAATCAAATATGACTGAATCCATACACAATATAATCTGTAAGAAATTCTCAGTAACATGATGGAATGACCTACATAGATTCTTTTTTCTTATTATAACCAAGTGTGATCTCTTTCTAAGTTTCAAGATGCACTCTCCTTATACTGACATATTTTCCCCGAGTAACAACACACATTTCTAAGTTTTCTTAATTATTCTGATTTTATGCACTGTTCATGGTACGCCACTGATTACAAATGTTGTTTCTGTATCCTTATTATAAAAGGGAAACGTTTCAGACTCTGAGCAACGCTAATTCCCAGGCTTGCAAACTATGATAATTCGTATGTTCATTCGATACTAGGTGAATATACGATAACGCACAATTTTTATGCAGTTTTTGAATGTGCAAATAAATTGTTGGTGTGCATTACATAATTATAAAACACACACGCAACCACACACACACACACTGAGGTTTCTAACAGTAATTCCCGCTAAAATAAATCAATAAAAATTTGAGAATTGGCAAATGGCAACCCTGGATCCATTCTTTAAATTCAGTTACACAAGGGGTGGAAATGTTGTTCAGACTAGCGTTAATAAGAGTTTTTAAAAATGGTGAGGACAGTGACGCTGATTTGGAGTTCGAAACTGAAGATTACGAGATAAGTTAATTATATATCATTGCTATTATTAGTAGTATTATACTTGTTTCTATAACTATCACACGTATAACGAATATGCGATATTTTATTTAATATACGATAATTTTAAAGACGAAAATCCATAAATTTGTTCTCTGTGGTTGGTAACTCTGCTAACTCATAATAGTTAAATGTGTCACTGATAGTGTCGCTGCTTGTCTGGTGCCAATGATGTCGTTAGCGTACACGGAATTTGCCGATTTAAAACTATTGTATCGAGTTAATTAAAAACTTTAAAAAAACTGCATTGCTTCAATTTGATTACTTCAAAACAGAACAAGGGCCGCAAACTTATTTAGATTTGACCATTAATATTTGTGTATCTCTACTGTAATATATTGGGACGATTTAATTGCAATTTAAACTGTATTGTTTTGACTTAATTACAGTATTTGATAATGGATAGTGATAATGTGAACATGAACGTGCTTTTCTGTTCACTATTAAGACGGGGACAGTAACCATAGTTAGATCTGAGGATTAATATTTGTGTAACAACATGTTAATTTGCGTGCAAACTTTTAAAAACAGAAGTAAAATGTAAACAATTACAATTTTAATTAATCACAATTTTAATCTAATTTATACAGTGGGTCAAAGGCTAGGAGTTACATCTAGTAAATTTTATATAATATTTATTTAAATGTTTAGTTGTTAACTGTTTTAGATCTTTCCTTACCTTCCTCCTAAATTTTAAGTACTTTTAAAATACATTGCTTTATATTACAACCTCTTTTGTGACACCCCCTGATTATACCCAACTTTTAATAGCAAAAGACGTTAATTTGGAATTCACTCTTTATAAAAATAAATAATTTTAATATAATGTAACGTTTGAAGATGTATAGAAGGAAAAAACAAAAAGTATAACTTGATACTTCGTGTTTGAAATAAAATGAAATCTTTCAGTTTGTCCCTCGATTATGCCTTTAGGTTAAGGAAGACAGATGAGTAAACCAAGTGAAATGGAAGAATCGGCGAAATGAGAAAGTGGGAGGAAACGGGAGTACGGGAGTACCCCTGAGAAAATCCACGGACACAATATTATTCACCACAAACTATAGTTCGTGTTTGTTGGAAAACATTCGTATATTGCTTAACAGTGTCTGTAACTTTCATACCAATATTACATTTCCGTCATCGTTGTAATGGTAAACTATTACTTTTTTTTAATGATAATTGTGTCCTCGATTTCTGATACATTTCTTTTTTTTTTACAATGTGAATTCCTTATAAGTATGAATATTACAGTAGATTTTTTCGTTATATATAGATCTTACCTTACAATAATGTTCTCTGAAACGAGAACTACGTATTTGGACTCGTCACGTAGTACTTACCTAGAAAGAAAATTAAAAAGGAAAATGAATATTTGAACTAAATTCTACTCTTATTCAATAAAATTCATAGTATTTAGCGGTATAGTAAAATTAAGGATTCAATTCCATACATGGTATCCATGCAGTAAAACATTGTGGTAGTAGAATAAAGAAATATAGATTATATTAGATTTCGACAACCCTTCTACTCTAAATTTCAAATCACGGATACTATGTACGGAATTTACTCAAAATAATAATAAAAAATAATTTTCAGATAAATACGTACATAAATGCCGTTACAGGCTCAACAATGTTACGATTAACCTTCCGGCCTAATGTAGCGGAAGGGCAAACCAGATAGGCCGGAGTACTATTAATTGTCATTTCTGTCCTACCCCATACCATTAAAAAATGCACTTTTTATACTGAAACCTGCTCTTATTCATATTTTCTGACCTCTTAGGTACAGATCAGAACTTATGAATGTGTTGCTATATACTGTACTGTACGTTTTAAAATCTTATTACAAAAGAAAAAAGTACATGAATAGAAATATTGAGCACATTTTAAGATAAGTTTTATAATGTCTTGTCTAACTTAATTGTAGGATATATAGAACGATGTAGACTGTACTTACAAACAATTTTAAACTAAAACATCAAAGTAAAACGTAGGTCTAATTCTTACAATATATATCTATCTATCTATCTATATATAGATAGATAGATAGATAGATAGATAGATAGATAGATAGATATAGATATAGATATAGATATATATAGATATAGATATTCAAACTTATCTTACTGTTCACTGATAAATTATTACACAAATGTGAAAGGGTAGGACAAAAAAAAAAAGGGTCAAAACTGTCAGAAATTTTATTGTTTGAAGAAGTGCTTGATATATGACAGCAAGGGCGCCCATGTTGTGGTTTCCAGGAAGGGGCAACTATAAGCGATATTTCAAATGCAGTCTCAAATTTGCAGTAACTATTCTTAAAAAATCTATGGGGTTTTCGATCTTCTGAAGTACAATTTCCTCTAGAAAGGGCCGAGCGCCCCACATTGGCCCCTTGATGGGCGTCCTTATGTGACTGCTTCTCTTTGGAAAAGCTTGTTTTTATGAAGGCGTTAAAAGTCGAATATATTCTCTTAAAAAATCCTATTTTTACGAGCTATTTAACAAGAATAATTGTGAGTCTACTAAACAGTCATATATATATATATATTGAGCATTGTAATTTCAAATGAAACATCACGTCTTTTTTTTTAAGACATTAACTTATGAACTTAAGAAATATGCCACAAGACTTACGCCAGTATCATATAGGTGTTGAATCCTTGTACTGCCTAAGTTTTTTTAGTACATGATTTTTATGAGGGAATTTTCTTGTTGAATGTATGAATGAATCATTGGAATTGAATGAGGACGTAAGCAGCGTGGCTATTTGTTCCCTTCGCGATTATCAGTAAAATCTCATCATTAAAGATCCATTTCATTTCTAAGAAAACAGTAAAGTAGTGTCTCATATCAATCAATCTGGTAAAAAAAAAATAAAGATGACGTAAGTGCTCCACACCAATAAAATACACGTGATATTGACACATGTGATGAAAAAAGTGTAAAGTAGTGATGGATTTGGCGTTGTAAAAGTCGATGTCTTCGCCCAGAAACTTACGTTTTGAACTTAACTTTTTTTTAGAACTTATATTTTAAATAGGTTTAATTAGAATATTAAAATAAATCTAAATATAAATTTTGTTCTTACAAACAGAAATAGAATACTACACTGTTTCTGTTCATAAGTGTAATCTTATATTGTAACAGTTTATACTTGTAAAGTTAGGAAACATTAATTCCAGTCGAGGAGCAAATAATAATACAGTGTGGTATTTTGGTTCAGCACTTTCTCAGTACACTAAGCCTTCTATGTTTACCTAAGAGGAATGAATTTTGAGAGCAGAAGCGAGAAGGGGGGATAAAAAGTAGTGGCTATTGAGTGAGGCATGCATATTCATGTCTTCTCTCCACACTCTTAACAAACAACAACCCCTACTTGTCTTTTCAGAAGGGAAGATGCTAATGTACCAGCGTGTGTCATTTTGTCACCCTCTCGCATTCTTCTCTTTATACATAAAGAGAGCGAGAGAGAGAGATTAAACTGTCTGCCCAGTAGATTAAAAACATCCTAACAACTGAATATTCAAACATATTTTACAACAAGACTTTTTTTTCCCTTAAAAGTTTTCAGTGTCTGACAGCTTTAACAAAGAATTTACAACATGCAAATCTGTTTATATATATATATATATATATATATATATATATATATATATATATATATATATATATATATATATAAGCTAATTGTCTTATCTAAGTATTAAATTATTTTGAGGCATGTGTACACAGAACTAAATAATATATACTGCATATAAGTACATGTATAATTAATGTGTCACTGTTAAGATTTCTTAATGCTCATATTTTAGGCAATTACGTAAATGCATCTATGTTATAAACTATCTATTTGTTGCACCAGATCCTTCGGTCCGATGTATACAATAGGTCAAAATCGTGCTTAATTAAAATGTTCTAATTGATTAAGAGCTTGCTCACCAACCAACATGCGTTACATAAAAATTAATGCTGAAATTTAAATATGTATGCTCACGGTTTTGGTCCTAATAGTAAACAAATTACGTTCAGTACCACCATCACTATGCATTTTGAAATAATGAATAAATTGAAACAACTGTTTTTAAGTTACAATTAAATCGTCTGATTTGATTTGATTTTGAGTTTAGTGTCCCTTACAGCAGAGAGGCTATATGAGACGTGGACCTACAGCTTAACTTGGGATCTGAAACACATGAGCTCCCGCCGGGAATCGAACCCAGTCTCTCACGCCAAAGAAGCGTAATAGTTTTAAAATCGGCAAATTGTTTGAACATCTATAAGTGTCAGGGAGACAACTTATAGCACAGATAGCGACATCAATTAGTGCAATTGTTTACTACAGTGAAACCTCTCAATAACGGACATCGATGGAAGATTATTATCTGTGGATAAATGAGAGGTGTCCGTTACAGAGAGGTTACACATATATGTAGATTCTCATATGTCATGTGGTAATTAATTATATGCAGTACACATTAAATACATTTGTATACATTAATTATATGCAGAGATAGATTAGTATATGTAATTTCGACGTATTGTAATATTCGAATTACCAGGTTTATGTGGGGAATCCCACCACTGTAAACGCTCACTGATTGTATTAAAAGTAAAAGTAATCCAATAACAATATACATTATTATTATTATTATTATTATTATTATTATTATTATTATTATTATTATTATTATTATTATTATTAAATACTGAACATGTAGACAGAATTAATGAATTATGACAATTCATGAATTTCTTACAGTAAAGTCTGCAATATTTGTTTGTAGTCTCCCGTGGACATTAATTCCCGACTCGGAATTTGCTTGTAATTGCTTTCTAAGTTGAAAAGAACAATATGAAGATTTATAGCATTTTCTGTGCTAAATAAATATGAGTTAAGAATAATTTCTGTCCGTTGTGAAGAGGTTACTAAACCGTTGTAGTAAAATAAAAGTGTCCGTATCTGAATCTGAAAGTGTCCGTACAAGGGAGGAATCTCTCCTATAATAATACATAGAGCAATATTTTTCCTGGGACAAAAAAAATGTCCGTATTATGGAAGTGTAAGTTAAGGCAAGTTTTACTGCATTAGGAATTAACTTACACATTGAGATGATTGCAGTATGACATCATACTATTTCGTTTATTTTATCTTTCAGTTCCGCATTGTTTGCGTTTAGTTCAATGTTGCCATGTTGGGGGATAAATCTCACTGTGTAGGGATTTTTCTTCTGAAGAAGGATTATATAATGAACCATTTCCCCTAAAAATCATTTACCATTCCGTAACAACCTTCTCTAAAAAGCCGTAGGATTTTTCTGATTACTTTTATGCACTATTCTTAGAAGTAAACAGAATAATTAAATCGGTCTTACTCAAGATAATTCGATCAACTGAAAAATGTCCTTTTAGTTATAAGTAGAAACAGCTGGAGCATCAAAGAACAGAAGACTAAAGCAGTAATTTTATTTTGTACAGGTAAAGATATATTTGTTGAACTCGTAAATTGCAGTCTTAGTGAAATGCCAAGTTATTTGACGCATGTACAAATCCTTTTCTAGACAGTTTTGTTTCAAATACCAATACTTAAAGTTAAGTGTCATCTTTTTAGCCGCATGGTAACCCTGCTCTCAAGTAACCAATACCAAAATTCCAAATCATGGCGAAACCGTGTAAGCACTTACTTTCAAGTTTATACCTTTTTCCTCTTTCTTTTTGTCGCCGTATGATAACATCTGATTTATATAGATGATATTTTTGGTTGTGATGCCCGGCAGAACAGACATATTTTGCAGATTTCTGTTGCGGTGTACGAAACTTACTAAAGGTCGCTTTTTATCTGCTATGCACACAGTATATGCATCAAACGATGAATCATCTTAAAGGCAAGCAGGCAGGCGTTTTTAAACATGCATCTGCATTAAACCATCCGCACTACTGCACTTTGCTGAACAGCGCTACTCTAAATAGCTTAGCCATTCGCTGTTGCCATAAACTAGAAAGCATGTTACGATTTTGACCAACATGGAAACACGCTCACATATGTAGTTACTGGTCTGCAGTGTACTTGAGAATAAACGCGATCATACGATAGTATAAGGATAAATGTTTAAAGTGCCAGTTTGTATAAGGAATTGTAAACAATATACATAGTAAGAATGATAACACGAAAATGAAAGCAGAGATAATGAACGACTTTGAGAGCCAAATTGTCTTCTCGATAGTTAAAAAGAAGAAAAAAATCATTACAACAGTTTTAGCATCGTCACATATTTTATTCATTTTTGATTGTTTCTGTTATTACTTTCATATTTCCATAATAATTTAATGTATTCTGCTTTATAGTTTATACTACAGGGTGTTTCAAAAGATATATCGGGGTTTTAAATATTTATTACAATTAACGCACAATTATAAATATACGTCAAATGAAAGAGGAACTCGAACAGTTTTTGCTACAAGTGTTCAACGTGAACACCATTCGTCACACGGCACACATCGAGTTGATAGGCGAGTTCTTTCGAAACCTTGATCAGTGCGTTAGGAATAATTGTTGCAACTGCTTCAATCCTCTTTCTTAGGTCGGGTAGGTCAGCTGGTAGTGGAGGTACATACAGACAATCCTTTATGAATCCCCAAAGGTGAAAAAAAAATCTCATGAGGTAGATCTGGTGAACGTGGAGGCCCTTAATTTTCCGTCGGGACGGGATATGGCACAAAATACATTCAATTTAGCGGAGTTTCGTTGCAACTGTGCCATCTAGTGGCGATTTGTTGACTCTCAGATGAGAACATTATGAATGTTCACATCACCACTTAGGTGAAATGTCGATTCATCACTGAAGACGACACGATTCAGAAAATCTTCATCGTCATGCAGTAATTAGTCGCCACCTTCGCTAGCGCTACTACAGAGGAAACAGTGCATGCGCATGCGTGCGTACAAAACTGTTTGAGTTGTTATTTCATTTGATCTATTATTTATAATTGTTAAGTTAATTGTAATAAATACTACAAAGCCTCAAAAAACCTATGTTCATAATGAAACACCATATACTTTACAATAGGTACAAATGTAAAATTTACATAGAAAACTCCCTTTGTCACGGAAGCAACTGCGTGCGAAAAACGGATACTTCTGCTAGTTGTAATGTATATAGTATTACAGTATTAATTCGGAATTGTTCTTATTCCAAGTACATAATAAAAAATCGTAAGTCAAATTTTGTTAGAGCTGTGATATCAAAACTTATTGAGCTGTTCTCCATATTTCATCGTGATTAGCAAGTTTATTCATCTGAGTCAGTGCTAAACATGTCTTCATTCAATCATTTTTCTGCTTTTTAATTATTTTAGCATAATGATGTTATTAATTATGGTTCTTTTATTACAATCAAACACTTTTATATAAAGTTAATTGATTGATTAGAATCTATTGCCCCTTGTAAGGTCCGGTTCTACATGAGATAGCCCTATTGCTTAAAAGTGGGGTCCGAACAGATACTCGGGTTCATAATTGAGGCAAGCAAGGCTACTAGAGAACAAGGCAAGCACTCTCACAGAGATTCGAACCCGGAATCAAGTGAACAGAAAGCATGTACGTTAGTCACTTCGCCACAAAAGAGCGATATCTGTCATATTTAAGTCACCTTGTATTAATGTGTTTTATAATAATATATAAGGGGAGCTGCCTTATGGCTACCTGGTTAGCGTACGTGCCTTTGGCGAGGAAGATTCGATTCAATTTCCGGCGGAAGATTGTGTGGTCCGGATCCCACGGTAAGCTATAGGTCCACATCTCATATGGCTTCGATGTTGAAAGGGGCGCTAAACCCAAACAAATTAAATCAAATATTATGTAAGAACAAAACCAATCAACATATTTCATGAAATTTTGTGGTGATGTTTATGATAAGTTTAAAGAAATAGAATATAACGTAAGCAAAGCTGAAATTCATATTTTTTATAGAAAGTGACGAGAAGTATACGAAGGATGTGGTATAACAACATTTAAATCATGTTAATTATTAGATTATGTTGTGTAATGACTTGTGTATTTGTACGTGCCTCTGGTGGGGAGACGTATAGAATAGAGGGGATTCTGGTGGGATGTGGTTCGGATTCCACGTCAATCAGTAGGTCCACGTCTCATATAGCCTCGCTGCTGAACGAGACGTTAAAACTCAAAATCAAATCAAATCAAGTGACTTGCGTATCTTTAAACGTTGATAAATGTTCTACATTGTGTTTACTCAATCACTTTATCAATTCCTAATTTTTATATAATACATCATGTAACACTAAAGCAGGCTTTGATATCTAATTGTGTAGCAAAAAGACTCGTGAAATTTCTCGTCTCGAAAAGAGACAACAAGTTTTTCATCTCGTCTCGAATTTAAAAATACAGTTCTCGTCTCTGTTCTCGAGTCATTTTCGAAACGACACATTTCTCGTCTCGTGGACAACACTAGTATCGACCCAGATCTAGGTATATTATCCGTAAAGAAACCTTCACTCAACATAGGAACACTTCTTGTCGAAACACCCAGAAATGAATTCGTAGTAATGCTACTCTGATAAAAGGAAAATCTAATTAGGATAGGCTTGTTGCGTTCAACTGAACAAATTAATGCTCACAGGAAGAATATAATACGTAATTAGAGGTAATCACTTCTTCTTCTTTTTTTTTTTTTTTTTTTTTTTTTTTTGTCAGTTCATCTTTACATTTTGATCATAGTTCGGAAAACTTATATCATATTAACTGTACGCAAAACCAACACCGCATCAAACCAAGATTTGACACGCAGATTTGTGTCGATTAATACAGATTACCTTGAATAACGGGAGTTTTATTGTTAACTTTTATGAAAACGATTGATCTGAACAGTAGCGTAGTCGGGGCACCGAACTTTTCCTTTTAAATTTGAAAGGTAATATTGTATAGTTCGTTTTTTTTTTTTTTTTCATTTTGATTGATATACGAGAACTTCTGCTATAGGATTCTCCACCAAAATCTGGATACAAACTGGATATGAATAAAACCAACAAATAATTCAGGAAGTAAACATTCAAGGAAGATCAGAAGAAACCGTTAGGAGAAAGGTTGGTTACTGTGGATTCTCACACTCCAATCAACTTTCACACTAGAAGTTATGCCAAAGCAGCCAAACAACGGCAACCTAATGAAGAACAAAATATTGGAATTACAAAGCAAGAAACAGGAAAATGTCTATTATACATTACTCAAACTGTAAAGAAATCTCTACATTTCATCTTTTGGATTACCTTAAGGTTGACCCTCTCAACGTCAACACAATCACAAACATTACACATAAAGAATGAGACAACAATTGCTTCAAGATTCATGCTCTGGATAATGCTTCACTTTTAAACACAATCAATGGAGTTATCATTCTCTATTAACTTCACCCGTACAACAATTGCATACGTCCCAAGAAACATCTACTATACACACTGTATATATATAAGGAAATCAATAAATTGAAGAAGAGAGGAAGTTTGCCAGAAGACCTAAAGAAACACACATCTCCCAACAGACAACCCCGATTCGTTGAAGATTTCAACAGGACCACAGCATACTGCTCTCCTTCTAGTTCTACCGGTTGAACGTTATGGATCCCATCTTCATACACAAAACAACATTTTTCAAAGAAAAACTTGGGCAACATTACCCAATAGCTGGGCACCTTCTTCCCTTGAGAAAATAAATAGATCTGAACAGAAGAACACGTAAACCATTAGATCACTAAACTTTGTTACAAATTCCAGTGAGGAAGTTCAAGCTTTCTCATTTGAAACAAAAATGAAATGAAATTTCTAATATTACGTCCCACGGTTATTCCCTTCCGGTTAAAGGAAATTGACAACTATAATTAAAGTCAATGATTATGATATACGTATTTGGTGGAATGGTAATTGAAAGGAGAACCTGAAAAACACACGGACCTGATGTCGTTCACCACAAACATTTATCTGGGATTGAATGAGAGACCTCTCGCCATGGAATCAGGGATCTCTATCTAAGGAACCAGGAGCCCTATCTTGGATCGCCATTTTATCTTTCAATTAATTAACAGAAATTATAAAACTTTTTTCAACAAAAATCTTAACCGACTTCAACACAGAAACCGTTGATTGTGTTCATAGTCAAGCTCCAAAGCCTAAGGTTGTAAATACATTTATACGGGACTAGCGGGAAGGTATACGGTTTCAAACAAACAAAAGAATCACCAAAATCGGTGTGCATATGTCGAAGTTATATGTGAGCATACAATATGTACGAGGAGGAGTCAAAAAGTTCCCGGAATTCTGTTGTACCTCTTCATTATTACAATATAAGTACACATTTACTCAATCGCCTTCAAAGTTAGCATCTTCGGAACACACACCTATTTGTTCCACCGCTCCTGCGATTGGTGGAAACACTGACGAAAGGCCTTTTTGGTATCTTCCGAAGTTCAGCCATCGCATTAGTTTTGATTTCTTCTACGTTGGCGAAACGGAAAAGGTCCATTTTTAGCTTTAGAAAGAGCCAAACATCCGATCCGATCCCATCATGATCACTACACACTCCTCCGTTTAGCTGCACTATTCGTACACTGCCTATTTAGAGGTGTATTGAACAAGATTCATTGTGGTTGCATCTAACTAACTAACTCACTCTATGGCCTATGGAACCCGGAGGTTCAATGCCGCGTTCACAAAAGCTCTCCACTGACTTCTATCCTTAGCTAACTGCATCCAGTTTCTACTTTGTATTCCAATCTCTGCGAGATCCATCTTAATATTGTCCTCCCATCTGCGCCTAGATCTTCCTAATGGTCGTTTTCCGATTGGTCTTCTAGTCAAGACTGAAAGCGTTTCTACTTTCCTCCATTCTAGCTACATGACCCGCCCACCCAAGCCTCCTAGACTTGACGACCCTAACAATGTTGGGTAAACCATATAAATTATGTAGTTCCTCGTTATGAAGTTTCCGCCATTCCCCATCCCCGTTCCTCTTGGGTCCGAATATTCGTCTCAGGATCTTGTTCTCAAATACTTTCAGTCTATGTTCTTCCCTCAGAGTAAGTGACCATGTTTCGCAGCCATACAGAACAACAGGCATGATTATAGTTTTGTATATTTTAAGCTTCAATTTCCTCGACGACAAGATATATTGAACCGAATAGTAACACGAATTCCCTGCTTTTAGTCGACACTTAATTTCTCCGTGAATATGATTTTCCTCTATTAATATTGATCCTAGATATTTGAAACTATCCACTTTATCAAAAGTATTATTTAATATTTTATCGCATCCATAATTTGCTGTATTCCGGTCCCGACGCACTTCCATGTATTTAGTTTTCTCTGCATTTACTTCTAAACCCATGCCCCTGCTAGCGTTTAATAAGATCTCTGCATTTCTTTCTATTGTTCTCCTATCATCCCCTATTAAATTTACATCATCAGCATATGCCATAACCTGGTGAATACCGTTCAACTCTAGGCCCTGGTTGCTATCTTTGATTTTCCTTATAGCGTATTCCAGAACGAAGTTAAATAAATGCCAAAACTATAACATTTCGGGAACTTTTTGATTGACCCTCGTATAAACGCTTCTATTGAGAATCTTTTTTTTTTTTTTTTTTTTGAAGTTGTTAAAAACAAGGAACAATTAAGAACAAAGAAAAAGTATTACAGAACAAAATAAATAATACAATATATATAACTCTATATCTTTTTTCCCTAGATATCTATACCATAATATAGCTTTGACCTAAAGATCCTCTTGGGTCAGACTTAATGCATTTCCAGGAAAGCAACCTTTGCTTTTAAGTCAAATGAATACATAAACATAGCACTGTTTTTTTTTTTTTTTTTTTTTTTTTTTTTTTTTTTTTAAGAAGAGGAAAGAAATCCCTGAAAAATCCCTACAACCGTCTTAAGTACACAATGGAGATTGTCTGTGTGGGATAAATTCTTCAGTTCATCGAAGCATTGCGACTTAACAGAAGGAAATACTTTTTTACAAGTCAGCGCACAATATGTAGCGGTCACGTAACCAATGGAAAACAAGTTCCTTGGTATATTCCAGTGCACAGAGACCGGTTCAAGGGCGTCGAAGGGGAAGGTGGAGTAAGGAAATAAATTCCCTCTTTCTCCTATTAACAGTCCTGAGTTCAAGGGCAATTGATGTCTCTAACCTGTGCATTACATAGAAGCCATCAACCGTTGACCGGCGTTGCTAGGAGATCACAGTCTCCTTTCACTTATCATGCTTTGCAATTTAGCTTGTTTTATTCAAGCAACTACGACATACACACCATTAGGCGATCTTTCTACATTGGTGTTATATTTTTCAGTACATGGAAGGAAATTACGTTGATATGTGTTGCACATATACCGACTAGGTCGACTCAATCAAGCTGTAAACTGGGGGAAGTGACTAAAGAGACATCACCAATGGCATAAGTATCGGAAAGAACTTATTATAGTGAAGATTAGGACTACTAGCAGGCAGTGTTCATCAATAAAGTACAAAAATTAGTTGAGAATTAGGAATTATATTTCTGCGCTTTTGGCATCTATGGTCATTTTACCGCGTTACGTGTGAAGGATGATGTTCCTCGGCGAGAACACTACCTGGAGAAGTTGGGAAATAGAAAGCGATCTGGGAACCTTTATGTCACGTACCATTCTGGCATTCCTAGTATGAATGAGGAATACTTCACTCAGTATGGCTGGCCCTTTTCGGCTCTTACAACTTTCTGACCAAGTGTTCCCATCGATAATTGAACCATGGACCGCTTGCACCAAAGGCAATAGGGTTAGCGACTACGCTACGCGAGACCAGATGAACAATCAAGATCATGACGATTTTGTATGAAGGAGATACGCATGGACAAACTATCAATGTTGCATCTAATATAATTAATATTTTAGTTGCGCCAAATTTATCGTAACTGCCTCGGAGTATCCCTTAACCTCGAAGCACAATCGTGGGACATTAAACTTAAAAGGAATCACGTTTAACATTAATGTATGTGTATAATTATCTTTTATTTTAAAGTTTAAGCGTTAATCTAGAAAAATTGTTTTCTGAGCTTAAACAGTACCAAAGATTAACTATGTTCAAAAGAAAGAAAAAAACGCTCTCTCTTTTGCAACCAAATAGATGAATTCCTAGATTCTCAAGAATGTACATTCATGTTTAAAAACAAATTTGAACACTCATTTTTCACGGCATGCTACTTTAAAATAAATACGATAAAAGCTCATGCAGGCGCGTTTATTCTTGCCGAGTTTTTTTCCTAGCTCTTCAAGTCCATTTACCGAAATATTATACATAAACTAAACTTTCTCGCGTTACAATTAACGAAGTACTATGACCCTAAATGACTTTTAGTTAAATGGTGTGTGGTCAGCACATCGACTACCATCATAACAATTTCTTAGTCTGTAAGACCAGAATTAGAACTGCGTTAACTCAGGTAGCTTCCCAATTATCTCATGATATTGGATCAATACTGAAAATTTAGTATCCTTATCGAATATCTAACCCAGAACCACATGCTGTAAATAAACATCCGCTCTCCACCCACGTTAAAATTGTGGAAGAACAAAATATACTGCATTCATAGGATTTCAAACGAGATAAGAGTTAAGGGTGTCTCGACTTGAAAAAATGTCCTGAAAGTTATGTCGCGACTCGGAAAGTGTATATGTTTCTTGTATTGGAATAGTTCTGTCTGAAAGTGTAGCTGTTTGTTGTATTGGAATAGCTCTGACTGAAAGCGTATCTGCTTGTTGTATTGGAGTAGCTGTCTGAAACGTGTATCTGTTTATTATATTGGAAAAGCTCTGACTGAAAGCGTATCTGCTTGTTGTATTGGAATAGCTCTTGTCTAAAAGTGTATCTGATTATTGTATTGCAGTAGCTCTGACTGAAAGTGTAGCTGTTTGTTATATTGGAATAGCTCTGTCTGAAAGTTTATGTGTTTTTTGTATTGGAATAGCTCTGTGTGAAAGTTTATTGTATTGGAGTAGCTCTGACTGAAAGCGTATCTGCTTGTTGTGTTGTAATAGCTCTGTCTGAAAGTTTATGTTTGTTGTATTGGAATAGCTCTTTCTGGTTTGTTGTATGGGAAAAGCTCTGTGTGAAAGTGTATCTGTTTGTTGTATTGCAGTAGCTCTGTCTGAAAGTGTATTTGTTTGTTGTATTGGAATAGCTCTGTCTGAAATTGTATCTGTTTGTTGTTTTGAAGTAACTCTGTCTTATAGGCAATCCTAACAAAGGGAGTTGTTTAATTTTATTTTCAAAAGGTAAAATACAATTGTACACAAGAAAGTGTCAATACTAAATTTAAAAAAAAAAATGATGGAGAGTGTTATCCTTTAGGGCAGTGGTTCTAAGCGCTGTCCAACCTAACCCTAAAATTTAAAAATCATAAAGCATTCAATAAGTAGTTAAAATCATTTTGAGACAGACTACATTAGTCAACGCCTCCAACGGCAGCAATAATCCTCAGTACTACAGAGACTCTCAGTAAAATATGTCGTCAGTCAAAAAAAAGGTTAGGAACCACTATTTTAGGGAGCGAAATTCCAATGCCACTGTTAAGAAAACACGATAAAATTTTAGTAACACCATCTATTTCTTGAAAGCGTGTAATGGAGAGGAAACTACAGGGAAATGGTCTGACCAATATATCATCGACCTAATAATAATGATGATGATACTCTTAAAGGCATCAAACACGAAGGATCATCACCATCATAATAATCATTTTGAGATGTTTTTTTTCCTCGCATATGACATAATACTTTTATTTAGTTTGCCTTCTCCTTTTTTTCTTACAACTTTTCGAATGGCTTATTTAAGCTTAACTGTGCAATCAACGAAGTAAACTGAAAAAGTTTTTCGGAAGAAGACGATGAGTCGCTCTTCGTAATCCAGTGTCGCTGTTGAATGAGGCAGCAGTTTCCCTTCAGCCTTCTCTCGAACCAGAGTTGCCAACAGCAGTGATTGCATGTGAAATATGTCAGCTTTTCAAGTTTTCTCATCTTCCGTTCTCGGTTTAGATCACCTTTTCCTTTTTTATTGTAGGGTATTAAAAAGCATATATATATATATATAGGGTGTTTCAAAACAATACCGACAACGTATGGGAGGTGATTCCTGACACTGAGATAAGACAAAAAAATATAGACCATTCTGGGTGCACAAATGCCTCCTTTCGGAGTTATAGGCTGCCGAAACCATGAAAAAATGAAATTTAAAGGTCCACAGCTGCAAAACTATGGGACTTACTGCAGTCGGGTCAAAACTTCAGTTAGGGACTAATATGTGTCCTATCCAAATATCCAAGTTTCAGAATCCTGTGGTACTTCTTCAACAATTTTTATAGAGGTAGTTGGAGAGTACTTCAAATTATGTGCCCGTAGCCAAACTGGCTCTATAAAAATTGTTTCAAGAGTACCTTAGGATTCTGAAACATGTATTTTTGGATAGCGCATATATTGGTCCCTAAGTGAAGTCTTGACCTGACTACGGTAGGTCCCACAGTTTTGGAGGTATGGACCTTTAAAGTTCATTTTTTCATGTTTTCGAAAGCTTATAACCCCGAAAAGAAACATTTGTGCACCCAGGTTGGTCTATACTTTTTGTCTTATCTTTGTGTCAGGAATCACCTCCCAAACTTTGTCGGTGTTGTTTTGAAACACCCTGTATATATAGGAATCCGCTTTTTAGATTTCCAAAATATACTAAGCGTAAGTATGAAAAGCCTGTCCGTCTGTCTGTCGATAGGTTGTCAGAGCAAACATGCTGAGAGATAGTGAGAATCGGTTCTTTTTAAATTGATTCAGCGTCCTAAATTCATTAATGTTAGAGGGCAAAGATGGAGTGGGTCAGTGAGTCCTGGATAAAGATTCGTGAGTGGGTCAGTGAGTCGTAAATAACAGGACATGACACACTGCGACCCACCACTCACCCTGACCCACTCTGACCCACCGACCCACCAATACCCACTCTGATTCACTACGCCCCACCGACCCACTCTGCTCGGTGCTCGGTAGACAGCATATTCTGAACACTGGTGAATTTGTCTAAATTTATTTTTCATTACTTACCTGAGATGAGTATATCTAACAAGTGAAAAAACTTCAGGCACATTTGGATATTGATAATTGTCATTGTAATAGTAGCAATGGGACTTATTACTTGGCTTTCGAGACACAGTCGAATTTTACATTTTTTCCCCGTTTACGGTGTCCCACTTTACTTTGATTTGAGAAACAAGGAAATAATTACATGTGATTACTAAATTGAAATTTATTGTAATATGGCCCATGACAAACACTCGAGGTTCAATTTCCATGCGTTGTTTTCGAGAAAAACGTGAAAAATTATTTTTATGATGCTAAAATGTAGATCGTTCGTTGCAAATATTTATTTGGGAATTTTTATTCTGCTACAAAATATATTGTTTTATCTATTTACGCATATTTACGTACTATTTACGAGTATTTATTCATACTCGTTAACAATGATACCGATACTCTAACCGTTACACACATACTACTTGCAATCGAAAACTCTATATAAAGAAACCGATTATTAATATAATAAATTACAACTTGTAAAATGCCCATGAACCTTCAATTAGTACAACTGTATCGGTTGTATACCTAGGTACATCGAACTATTGTACAGTCAGAACAATATTAATTTTAGGTTTGGGCTATCACTTATTATACCTCCAACCTATACTTAATATTTTTTTTTCTGATTGTACCATCCCCTTCCTCGCCTTCCCCAGGAAAAAAGCTTGATAGACTCAATATACAGAGTGTCTCAAAAGTCCCCTAACATAGGGTAACTCTGTTATTATCAAAGTTACAACAAAATGTAAGAGGGGAAACCGTCTCCAAATATGATGTTTTCAATCTAAAGTGAAGGAATTTATTAAATCGGACCAGCTGTTTTGGTTGTACACTCTTTATGCGCCCAATGTTAAATGAAAATGCGACGTTTGCCATTTACCTGGATCCACAACATAAAGTAAATGGGGGTATGTTTGAAATGGGGGCTGGCCATAGACACGTTAGAGTAAAAGACAGTAATTTCATTCACTTATGTTGTGGGTCCAGGTAAATGGCAACGTTGCATTTTCACTTAACATTGGGGGCATAAAGAGTGTATAGCCCAGACGGTTCTTCCGATTTTAAATATTCCTTCACTTTAAATTGAAAACATCATATTTGGAGACGGTTTCCGTTCTTACAATTTTGAAGTAACTCCGGTAATAACAGAGTTACCCTATGTCAGGGGACTTTTGAGACATCTTGTATATGGGCAATTTAACATGGGCTGTAATGAAAAGTGTTTATGGTCCATGTTAAATTGAAGCTATTAATCTCTACTGTTGCCTACCTACTCTTGATTTGTCTTAAATTAACACGTATTTAGATTTTTCTTTTCTTTTTTCTTTCTTTTTTTTTTAAATCGTAGGCGTTTTACATTTTGGAGTGAGCAACCCTGCAGGAAGAAGAAAAAGAGACCTTCTCTATACGGTTTCAGAAGAGAAAGATTCGAGACACGCAGAAAGAGTTTATGAAACTTTCATTAGCTGCTTTCCCGGTCTTTATACTTCGCATCCTCTTTCAACGTTTTCGGGAGGAGAAATAAGTTAAAAAAAAAAAAACTTTTGAGCTATTTTGTTTGTCGTCTTTCTTTAGTCTCTGTTGGCTTCGGAACAAAGATAATAAGAAATGCTTGAATATCTGTTGCTCTCCTGTCATTAACAATTGAAATTAATGAACTGCCATTGTCTGTGGTTTGCTACAAAAATATCCTCTCGTTTCATACCATTACGTAAAACTTCTTTTCCACCCTGGTGAGCACACAAAATGAATGATAAAATATTAGTAGTGATGTTTGTGGAAACAATGCAAAAGCCAGTTTTATCGAAATCAAAAACATAACTTACGTAATTTTTCCGCCGCGATTGGTAGCAGTCGTTTGATTTCTAAGCTTGTATTACATTTTTTATAAAAATTAGTTGATCATAAGACTTCAAAATATATTAAGAATGTCTCTATGATTCAATAAAGAATAGGTAAAAACAATATTTAATTTAACGTCTCACGTATATTACTTTTAGGATATAGAAGACAGATTATAATGAAAGTGAATAACGATAATCATGCCTGTTGTCCTGTATGGTTGCAAAACATGGTCGCTTACTCTGAGGGAAGATTTCAGAACAACATCCTGAGACGAATATTCGAAGCCAAGAGGAACTGGAATGGGGAATGGCGGAATCTTCATAACGAGGAACTACATAATTTATACTGTTTACCAAATATTGTTAGGGTCATTAAGTCTCCGGGATCAGGTGAGCAGGTCATGTAACCAGAATGGAAAAAAAGTAGGAACGCTTTTAAAGTCTCAATTGGAAGTCCAATCGGAAAACGACCATTGGGAAGACCTTGGTGCAGATAGGAGGACAATATTAAGATGGATCTCGCAGAAATAGGAATACAAACTAGAAACTGGATCCAGTTGGCTAAGGGTAGAAGTCAGTGGAGAGCTTTGGTGAACGCGGCATTGAACCTCCGGGTTCCATTGGTCATATAGTTAGTTAGAATAACTATGAAGTAACTGTTGATATGAAAATCTGAAGGAAAGGGGAAGAACCCCAAGCAAACCCACAGACAGGGTGTTCTCCATCACAAACAAACCTGGTTGGAGGCAAAACTAGAAGTCTCGTCTCGATTTTCGAAGAATTCTGTCTCGTCTCCATTCTTGGAAAATTTTACTCGTCCGTATCATTTTTTTTATCGTTTCGTTTTATACATTTAATTATGCCCTGATTTTTTTCTCATTTTTTTCTAGAAGTTATCACAATCGTTCTTCATCACGAGAGGTCAACGAAGGGTGCAATATTATATCCATATTTATTATTTAAGAATATTGTGTGATGACTTGAGCACCTTTAAACGTTGATAAATCCTCTTCATTATGCTCATATAATAACTTTATCCACTTATATACGAGGGGCAATCAAAAAGTTTCCGGGATGTTGTTGTGGTTTTAGTATTTGCGATCCTATCACAATGAATCTCCTACAATGCAGTCCTTAGGTTTCCTAATTATGAATTTCGCAATCGTAAACGGGTCATAACAGCCAATGTACGAGCAGTGTAACTGAACGGAGGAGTGAGTGTGTGGGGATGAGTTGGCGCAATGTTGCAGTTCGAGCAACGCACACACATCACGTTCATGTGCCAATTGGGAAAATCTGCTTCAGAGACTTTCATAGCCTTAAAATAATTTAGCACCAACAGATTTTTTTTGCTCTTCCTAAAGCTAAAAATGGACCTCAAAGGTACCCGTTTCGCCACCGTAGAAGAGATCAAAACCAACGTGACGGTTGAACTTCGGAAAGATACCAAAAGTCTTTGCTTTTTCCAGCGATGAAGCAAGTGTGTGTGTTTCGAAGGTCCCTATTTTGAAGATTATTAAGTAAATGAGTACTTACATTATGGTAATAAAGAGCTGCAACAAAAACTCCGGGAACTTTTTAGCTGTCCTTGTATGTTACATTATGAATCATGTAACAGTAGAATAGGGTTTGGGATTTAAGACTTTGGTGAATTCGTGTCTCCCACGAGACTCGAAAAATTTATTGTCTCGTCTCGAATTTGAAAATGACTTCTCATCTCGTTTTCGAGACGAGATTCGTGACTAGACAAGACGAGAAATTTCATGCCTCGCGGAGGACATACAGGTGTTCATCTTGCTACCGTCGTTCCGGGGTGTCACTTTCCAAATCGTAGGTTTTAATTTTTTTTTTTCTAGAGCAGCAATCGTAAACCTAGGTGTCAACAACATTATTATAGAGCAAGTTAGGTCAGTTCTACACTCCGTTCGCAAGTTTTACAGTTGTGCTGGTTATACTGGTTTATGCCTGAATATGGAGGTAAGGGGTGTTAAGGATTACAAGAGAATGCAACATAGCACAAAACTATACACATGAAACTAGCACATAACTCCAATAGCACATTAGTCCTCAGCGAGAGTTTATGTAACGTTTCATGTGCACATAACAATGCATGAGAATACCTGTTACAATTGGAATACACGCTTTACTACATTTTTTACGGGACATTTGAATTTATGTGATAGAATACATTTGCGTATTTCACCTATAACTATGTCCTGAAGTTATTACGTCTTGATTTTATCCCTATGAATGGCATAAGAAGTAAAAAGTAAGTTTATAAACTAAAGTACAGTAATTGTCATATTTTGGTACTTTAACCAAGGATTAAATACACTGTGCTATCTCTGCACTATTCTACATTTTAATTTTTACTTTAGAATGAACCAGGCTTTCAAACGACATTGATCATTTGCCTAAGTCATGATCTATTTACTGTGTTTGGGGAAAAAGTTTCCAAACTTTTCACAAATATATATACCCAATACGGTTTACCCAACATTGTTAGGATCGTCAAGTTTAGGAGGCTTAGGTGGGCAGGTAATGTAGCTAGAATGGAAGAAAGTAAAAACGCTTTCAAAGTCTTGACTGGTAGACCCATAGGAAAACGACCATTAGGAAGACCTAGGCGCAGATGGGAGGATAATATTAAGATGGATCTCGCAGAGATAGGAATACAAAGTAGAAACTGGATCCAATTAGCTAAGGATAGAAGTCAGTGGAGAGCTTTTGTGAACGCGGCACTGAACCTCCGGGTTCCATAGGCCATAGAGTTAGTTAGTTAGTTATATATATATATATATATATTAAAATTTAGGTGCCTTTATTGGAAAATGAAATCTGAAGTTTTACGTCCCACGATTATGCCGGCCAGGCTAAAGGAGACGGTAATTATGATAAATGAATGAAATGGTGGAATGAAGAAACTGGGAGGAAACGGGAAAACCCCGAGAAAAGCCACGCACACGATGTTTGTCCACCACAAAGTTCACTTGGCGAGAGCTGGAATTGAACCCGAGACCCCGTGAGCTAGGACTGAACGCTTTACCACTAAGCCACCGCGGCCCCTGCGCCTCTATTGGGTTCAGCTACTTACACAAAGGGTAACTAAACATAAAGTGCATAATCTGGGTTATATACTGTCCAAGTTTCATTAAAGTACGGTTAGTAGATATGAAGATAAAAAAAAAAAATCATTCGTACGGGGAGCAATTATTTTAGTAGTAGGTAATACATATATAAACGGTAGGATACGGTCTTATGACTAAAACTGGTAGTGGAAAAGCTCTTAAACAACAAATTTAAGTAGTTTAAGTAATGTAAATATCAGTTAAGTTAAAGGGGGCGCGATGGTAGAGCGTTCACCTCCGGTGCTTGGGGTCCCTGGTTCGATCCCAGCTCGCGCTGTGTGGACTTTGTGGTGGACAAACACCGTGCTCGTGGGTTTTCTCGGGGTTCTTCCGTTTCCTCCCACTTTCTTCATTCCACCACTTCACTCATCTCTCATCATCACCGTTTCCTTTAGCCTAACCGGCATAACCGTGGGACGTAAAACTTAAAGATTTCATTTCATTTTTCAGTTAAGTTATTATAAATATCCGAGTCTCGAGACTATTATGATTTATGGATTTTTAAATGGATCATGTCAAGTTGAAAGACACTAAACGAACTGATAATTTTGTTATCATGTTTAGGTTTTATACACGTAACTTCAAAACATATTGGCACATATTATGAATTCTTGGTTACGTTGTTTGGAAAAGAAATTGTTCGTTGTCATAGCAACTGAGGAGCAATGACGAATTACTTACTTTCCTAATTCATAACCACTATACGTCTCGCTCTGCCATTTACAACGAAGATTCTTGATTAATTTCACTTCTAAGTTGGTTGTTTCTTTCCTAAATCATAAGATTATGAAAACTAGCACACTCTCAATGACAATGGAAAACAATCAGAGACAGAGAAACTGACTGAGTGAGAAAGGATGACTTGAACAGATCCAAGAAGAGTTTCACTTAATTGTGTCTAATGTTCTTTGAATATCACAATAAAAAAGAACGCTACGCTAGGGTTGGTATGTTCGTTGAAGGTAGCATTCTGAAATGAAGATTAATGTAAGAAGTAACGATATTAACGGGGGAAAGTTTGTTGCCTTAACGGCGATTTTAGCTGAATGATAAATGCCACGATTCCCATGCGAAAAAGAGAGAGAGAGCATAGAAGTTATACTAAACCTTCGAGATCTTTAGTTTTTTTCCTACTTTTTCGGTGATAATAAGAGAGAGAAAAATTGTTTTTAGCATTTTTGGGTACTCTTTAACTAATATTGATTGAAGGACTTGTCACCTACAGAATCAAAAACACAACACAAGTGGTAAAGATACTCATGGCGCATGCACCATACAATTACAGTGATACCTGTCTATGTTGGCCACAATCGGTTGAAGTGGCCAACTTACGAAAAATAAATGTGATTGGTGTATTTTTAGAGTAAGGTTTCTAGTATTACTTGATTGTATAATTTTAATAAGCAATGGCACAACGGATACTTAAATAATAATTTATATAGAGTAATCATAACAATATCACTACTAGAAAAATCACTACAATATATTTAATATATGTACCTTTCTCTTCTTGAAAATTAGTCTAGTATACTGAATTATTCGGATTGAAAACACAATAACAGAAATAACCATAAAATCGAAACGTAGGTACGCACTTTATTGAAATGGATATTATACCACACTGAGTTATTCAGTTGAAAACAAGAAAAGCAAAATTATAAATTGAACAATTTATATGACTTTTTTTTTGGGGGGGGGGGCAGTGAAATATTTTTTGCAGATACCTTTTGAAAAGTAGCAAATCAGTTATTAATAAATTTACTCATGGTGGTTCATTCTAGGCGTATGTCTTTTATTCTTTTTGGCACATATGCACATTCTAATTTCGTAGTTAACTACCTTTTGTTAATGAGCTACAATTGCTTCCCTTGGAGCGAAAGACATTTTGAGAAAATCTTAAGGGAATTCACATCTCAAAACTTACGCTGTTTCGACAAGCTGTCAGGTGCCAATAGATGACAATTGGCTATAGCTCCTCACTAATGAAAGAAATTGATATAGCTAATAGTTTTACCAAAATAGACAGGGTAAACAAATACGTACAACCATTTCCTGAATTCCCGTACGTGATTTTCCTTCTTCACATCTTCCTTCACCACCCTTTTGTCTAGGTAGTGTTCTGGACCTCGACCTCCAAGAACAAATCGTGCGAATCTATGCTTCTCTGTCTCCAGTAACAAATACAGAACATCTGCCTCTTATATGAGAATACGAAACAGTTAAGAAAAATAACAAAATGTATTTTGCGTGGTCAAGATACGCAGGTAAATTTATCATTTATTATCATAGGATAAATTGCTTCAATGCGGCCAACTTATAAGATAGACAGGTGGCCAACTTACAGAGTAATAAGTAACGAATGTATTATGGGAAAATACAAGTTCAACACGAACCAGGCCAAGATAAGCAGGTGGCCAACTTAGAGAGGTAGCCAAGTTGACAGGTTTTACTGTATATACTTTAGGAAAAAAAATCGTGTTTTTTATGTTGGTGAAAATATCCTTCATAATTTTGTGAAAATAACGTATTTTAAAGCAAAATGTTATTTTCTTTAGTATTGTACTTGCAAGTAGGGAACTTTACTGTAAATGACAGCGTAGTACTAGGGCTGCCAAATTTTTCAAAGAAATTTTTTAAAAATGAACATTTTACAATTGTTAGGGGAGGAAAAATAAAGATATGTAATATTCAGAATTTACATATAACAAACACACATGGTTTCACATAGTTATCATCATTGGTATTCTGCCAGTATTGGCAGGTCATTTGCCGCAACTGAAAATCTTCCATGCTCCAAGGGTTTCAGCTAACATCTTCGTTCTCACGTACTAATTTTCTGTTTTGATATTGTCCATTAATTGTATTCTCCTTCGCCCCTCCCTCTTTTTCCTGCCACCATATCCTCTAGCAAGTTCTTTTCTTTTCCACCATTTTGAGACCATCTCATCCATTTTCCGCTCGATTCAATTAATTCTCCCCATTCTTCTTCACACCCACATTTCGAAAGCTTCTAGTCGTTTTTCATCGCTTATGAGTAATGTTCATGTTTCTGACCCATACAGTACAATACTCCACACGAAGTATTTTATGAGTCTTTTTCTCAACTCTTTATTCAAAGTCCCACAAAATACTCTTTTCTTTTCTTCCTCCTAAAAGCTTCTTTTTGACATTCCTATCCATGTTTGTATTTTACGTTTGCACTTCATATCATCATTAATAATACTACTCAGTACTATTAAGACTAAACGAAAACCAGTCAATCACCTGTTCTATTTTCTTCCCTCCTACTTCTATATTTGACACCGACCGCTTTGTTCCAATCATTAATCTCATATAGTAACGTAGACTAAATTTAATTGGAAACGGGCAGTTTCATTAGAAATAATTACAACACATAACCCCCTCTCAAAAAAGGTAGATTACAATTCCTGATGGGAGATCATATCATTCCGATCCCACGTTAAGTTCTAGATTCTCGTCTCATGTAACCTTGGTGTTGGTTGAAAGGAACTCAAACTCCAAATCCAACGAAGTACATTACACAAACCTCTGTTGCCTTGTAATTGTGTTTTAATGAAACTTGCATCCCATAATAGTCCCATTCTTTTTCATATATTAAAAAAAAAATCCTTGTGGGACATATTGAAATACACATCCACTTGGGGTTCTGCTTTTACTAGTTCACAGTAGCTTCTGTTCCTGATATCAATATATCACAGTCGATTGAAATTAGGATATTATCGAGATAATGTTGACAGATGAAGATGCTTAAGAGTCTTCATCCCGGCGAAATTAAAATACCGCTAATTTTACAGTAATTATGTGATATCTTCAAATAGATAAAAGATAATTGAAATATGGAACAAGAGCGCCCTAGACAATATTATTTTGCGTGAGGTACCGTTATCACAAGTCACCTAGTGGCTTTCCGTTTTCAGCTGTTTAGAAACGCGAAAATAAATGCCGATTTTCAAAATGGCTCGAAATCGAAAGCAGATAAGTGAGTCGTGATAACGGTTTCTCATGTAAAATAATATTGTCTAGGGCGCTCTTGTTCCACATTTCGATTATCTTTTATCTATTTGAAGATATCACATAATTACTGTAAAATTAGCGGTATTTTCATTTCGCCGGGATGAAGTCTCTTAAACCAAATTATAAGGTTAGGGTGCCGCTTAGGTACGAAATAAAAGCACAACCTATTGCATTTTCTTTCTGAATACTAAGTTACATCGCTCAATTCTGTTGGTAACAGTGTGTGAGAAATCAGTAATTATTATTATTATTATTATTATTATTATTATTATTATTATTATTATTATTATTATTATTATTATTATTATTATTATTATTATTATTATAACTTATGAAAACCTTTTTAAAAATATCTACAACTATCATTGACAAAGCCTGCTCATTTTCTTTTACCTTATATTTTGCTACAATTATTGCTTTATTATAAACGGAATGTTTTTTTTTCTTGTCCAAGTCATTACTAGTAATTACAAATCAATTAAATTGCTTTTTATGTTTTGATTTCAGCTTATCACATTCATGCTGAAAAATGTCAGTTATCGTTTAATCTTGACGCCCATAAGTGTCAATGGGATATGTGAAAGCTTACATACTGGAAGCGCGTATCAACAGGATATGATAAAATATCTGGAGAACAGACAATGGACAATATCCGGGTGACAGGTATTGTTCAATAACTCATAAACTGTATGATGTATACTGACCAATAACGATAGGTGGATATTATTACCCAACAGTTGTTTGGATATTGCAAATCTTACACAACATGTTATTTAACAGAAATTGCACCGTAAAATGATATTTAGGGATACACACGAGACAAACGTAGAGGCTGTCTCCGCTCGAAAAGGTGCCGCGAAAGTTACGTCTTGTCTCGAAAGCTGTACTGTTTCTATTGGAAGAGCTCTGTCTCGTCTCGTATTTCTTAACGAAAATTTTGTCTCGTGTCATCTCGTGCGCTTCCCTAATGATATTCCACTGTAAAGTTATACTGAAACTGGCAGAAAATTACCAGATATAATGTAAAATTACACGCTTTCATTCGATAAGAAATATAATAATAAAATAATGATTGATAGTTATAAAGTTCGTTATCTTAATATCGATCACTATATATATTGCGCTAGCGTGTGATTTCACAACGTATTTCTCAGTGGTTCGTTGCAGTGGCGACGACAACTTTTAATTTCTTTTTAGGGAGGGGAGATGCATTTTTAGGGCAGATTTTTCTTCTTTTTCTTTCTTTTTCGTATTCGAAAATGATGGTTTTGTATTACCTGAAGTACATTACAATACAATCTGCTTCCGGGACAGGCGTGTGCATCGGCTCCTTTATCCAGTACTCTGATGTCGTCACTGACTAGTCATATTCTGACAAAATATTTTGCAATACCTAAAATTGTGAACTTTTGAATTCAAATTTTTATTTGTTTCTTTTCTAACAAAGCCACGAATAAAACAAATTCATTTCAAAACTACGAATTTGAGTGATGTGTTCCCTGCCTACTCTTATCGTAATGTAAGCGATTCATCTGAACTCATCCGAACCTTGATCAATCTTGGCACGGGATTAGATCTTGATTTGCATATTTTCGATCGCAGATCTTTTGTTTTTGAGTTGTAGGCCATTTGAATTGAATTTTAGACTTAATATTATAAAATGTTCGCAGAATTATTGCTGTTTCGAACAAGAATTACGGCTAAGGTTATCATGTGACACACATTTAAAATAAAAGAGGACTTTTTTTTTTTTTTTTTTTTAGATTTCACAAAGAGATTGATATTATTAGACAAACCTTTTAATGGTATTTTAGGACTTGCAAAGGAAGCCATGTCCGAAAAAAAGTCATCTGGAGATCCTAATTAGGAGTAAATACTTGGAACAAACCCGTTACACATTAAGCGAATGTAGTGTTATGTATTTATAACGAAGGTTTGCTAAAATCACTGAAGAACGATTTTTCTAATTCTTCCGTAAACGGGAAATTTGATTCTATTTATACTATATTACGTGATCAGCATCGATGAATGTTGCATTCGGGAATCAGTCACGAGTTAAACAGAAATGTTTTTCAACAAAAACGTTCGAAACAGTTTTTTTTTCTTTCTTTCGTTCTCTCAAAATTAACTTGGCGTTAGGAAATGGTTCATCATTACTCATTAGCTTCATTCTCGATGCTGAAAAAAGGAGATGGTGATTATGAGAAATGAATGAAATGGTGGAATGAAGAAAGTGGGAGGAAATGGGAGAACCCTGAGGAAACCCACGCACATAGTGTTTGTCCACCACACAAGGTTCACTTGGAACAAGCTGAGATCAAACCAGAGACTCCATGCAGCAGAGGTAAACGCTCTACCTCTGAGGCACTGCGGCCCCACCTTGATATCAATCAGATGTCGATTGTATATACATAAATACTGTAAGTCGTTATACCGAATACAAATATTATTCCTGTTTGGTTATTAATATCAAACAAACTACTAAACATTTTTTTTTTTTGTCTGAATCAAACGAAAGTTGGCTGTTTCTTTCTTTTTTTTTCTTTAACCAAAGAAGCTGATAAAACTTTCCTTATTTTAAACACCTTTTTCTCGATAGCTGTTATTGAAGGGATAAAATTGAACGAAGCCCTTGGTTTCCACACAATTTCCCATCTCTGTTTTTCCCACTTCCTCAGGTTCTTTCTTTCTCTCTCTCTCTCTCTCTCTCCTCATACTATTAGAAAAAAAAAAGTAAAATAGACAAAGAACTATGTATTAAAACGACTTCTCTCTAACTGGGTTTCTACTTCCATTCACAAGAAGAAGAGAGAAAATTGCGATTGACGTGTGTTTGGGTATATATATATATATATATATATATATATATATATATATATATATATATGTATGTGTGTGTGTGTGTGTGAATGAGAGAAGAAAGAAAGGAAAAGAATGTGAAGAGGGACACACACTAGAAGTTGAGTTTTCGAGATGAAGCTAAGTTGTGAAGGGAGGCTTCTTTTTTCTTCTTCTTCTTCTTTTCTTTCCTTTTTAGTTCATGAGGGAATGGGAAGAAATCTACTATGAATCTCACTCCCCCCCTTCCCAGACACTACTAGCAGAAATTGAATTCGTCAATTTCCATTTTGGAGACTACGATTCTTGAAGCCCTCCCGTATCAATGATGGTGGTGGTTTGATATGTCTGCCAATTTGTCCGAAGATTTTATATTGCAGAGCCAAGTGTTGAAAAGAGGAACCCTCCTGCCTTTCCAAACAACTTGAAAAATCAGGGTTGCTAACTACACAATTCTTAGCGTCATTTCTTTTGTCATGCCGAAGATAGATGCATTAATATAATGAAACAACTTTTCTCTGTCTTAAAGTGGAGAACATTTTGGAATGTTCGGTTTTCGTGTGTATGTATCTAAATTAGATGAAGTACGATATACATATAGTATAATTAGTGGCAGCTCTGACGGAACTCACGTTGATTAAATAATAATAATAATAATAATAATAATAATAATAATAATAATAATAATAATAATAATAATAATAATAATAATAATAATAATAATAATAATCATCATCATCATCATAAACTTTATCGCTACAACCTACGGCAAGACAGCTTACCAATGTGCTAATTCTTGTTTTCAGCTCTCTGAAGTTGTACGAAGCCCTCTTCACTTAGCTCGTAGCAATAAAATTCTAATTTTTGCCAATGTAACTTCCTTCAAGGGCCGCCACTAAATGTGAGTAAGCTTTTCGTACTGAAAGTACATTTTTCTGTACCTGAGCATTGATCCAACCAAGCTTTAACCTAATTACAAAATGAAATAAGTGAGCCTCGTTTCACATTGTGAAGTAACTGTAGACTTCAAAATAGTAGGGATCCTATTGAAAATGGAAGGGACAAATCTCTACTACTTCCGATTTTAATATAATAATATGGAATAGATACAATCTATCGTTGGGACGCTATATACTAGCGTCGATTACCTGCTTTGCTGGATTAAAATAAGAAAAAATAGTAATATGTTTCGTTAGTCAGATTTAAACGGCATCAAAAGTATCACTGTTCGTCTCAGCGACCCCGAAAACTATGAATTCGACACGAATATCTGTCATTTTCAATCGTTTTTATACATCCCCCTCCTTCCCCTCCCCTAAGTTCTACCGTCAAAGTGAAATGATAAAAACCATCACAGGTCCGAACCTGATTTATGTTGAAAATTTGATCAAGATCGGTCGGTGGTTCCAGACTTATTAAGTCATAAACAAAGTCAGTTTCATTTATATGTACGTATATACAGGGTGGCCCAAAAATAGGTATACAGTACCATGCTGACCAGCTCATTGCATTTCATGTCATTTCTTATTGTTATTCATCAGGCAGACTTAGTTTCTTTATTATTTGTTTTTAATGCCTTTTTCTTATACCTTAAGCTTGGAACAGCCGAAGCAATGTAATATTTGATCAATTCAGGAGTGTATACCTACTTTTGGGCCACCCTGTATACCTATATCTATGAAGATGTTCGCTATCCAGGGACGTACGCAGAAATTTATTTCGGGAAGGGTCTAAAGCGTTTCGGAGGGGGGTCCAAATATAATTTGACGCTAAATTATATGAAAATTTCTAAAATTCCTCTAAGGTAGACTACATTTACAAAAAAAAAAAAAAAAAAAGTCGGGATTTCGGGGTGATCCGGATCGCCAGGACCCACCCCTGCGTACGCCCCTGTCGCTATCTTACCATTTTTGTTCTATGACAATCATTATTGGAATCAGAAGTTGTAGATTCGCATTGGATAAGAGACGGGAGCTGACATGATAGAAATAAAGGTTATAGGCTATCTACTATGAGAACGGAGCTAGAACCTATTTTAGAAACGCTAAATCCATAATTATCTGGAAACAGTTTCACACTATAAGTTATCGCTTTTGTTCTATGAGGATAAATACTGAAACCAGAAGTGGTAGATTTCACCACTTCCGGTTTGGATAGATGGACAAAGACAGATATGGGATTATGATATGTACGCTGAATCCATATATTTAAAAAAACGTTTTCTCGCTATTTTCTATAGTGTTTGCTTTGATATCTGGACAGACCGAAGGCCGAATAAATCCAAAGACGTCCTATACTTATCCATGAAAAAATTTGGAAGCATAAAATTTAAACGAAATCTTGAATTTAGAATGCCGACATTATGCCCAATAGAGTACGGTAGACTATTAATATTTGAAAGCGGATGAATATGGGAGAATCAATGGAGTTGAGTTGATTTTGAGTTTAACATCCCTTTCAGCGGCGAGGCCATATGAGACAGGACCTACTGATTAACGTGGAATCTGAACCATATGAGCTCACACGGGAAATCGAACCCGAATCTCCCACGCCAGAGGCGCGTGCTCTAACCACTTAGCCACAAAGGAGCTCAGGGAGAATCAATGGAATGAAGAGAGTGAGAGGAATTGGGGAGCGCAGAAAATAACCCAAGGACGAATTACGAATAAATATTATTCAAACGGTATGAGATGTCTATATATATATATATATATATATATATATATATATATATATATATATCCAAGTTCTTTTGCTATTCGTACAGAATAGATTATTAACAAACAGTAATTATTACGCACGACGCAGACTAAAACTCAGATATAGCGTGACACTGGTGCATCAAAACTTCATTCCCGGTTACATTTGAACAGCCCACAATTAATAATTCCAGGCAAGTTGTAAGCGGATCAAAAATGAGTTAGTTCTCTTTCTACTGTCACTCTCTGTCTTTGTGTAACCTACCGTTTGGCATGTCAATGACCTATCAATATTTGATGTCATTGCGAACATCACCTTTTGTTCCCTGTTTCTATTCTGTCTTTCTCGTCTTCGTTCTTTCGTTGGCGAATATGCATGCATATGAAAGAAATGATGAAAAAGAGAAAAATACGGTTTATGTCTCATGTTTCACACACATCAGAAGATCAAACACTTTTTTAGTCTGTTCCACAGTGAAACATTCATTACGCGTCACTTCAAATATGTTTCTACTTCTGTCAAAAATGTTACTGGAATATTATTTTTTAAAGTTGAATTCTCTCTTTGATACTATTGGAGAAATTATCGTCTACTCCCTCCTCCTCCCCTCTTTTTCTTTTTTCTTTCAGCTCTTGAATGTTTTGTTTGTTTGTTTGTTTGTTTGTTTTAGAGATGGTCGTTTTGTAATTGGCGCTCATTCGGGCTCGTGTGGGTTAAGGCTCTCATGCTAGTCAGTGATCGTAGTTTGAGGGAAATTTATCTAATCCAGGGAAATTTCGTAGGTAAATTTAGCAAAAAGGGGAAAAGGGAATATTTTCATAAAACGTGAAAAATCCAGGGAAATTTTCTCGCTGACGGATTGACCAATATAAATCCTTAATTCTTCTTTCTTATTCGGATATAAACCATTACAATACCAATAGTTTGTGTATGTGTGCGCGCGCGCGTCTGTTCAAAGTATCTATTGTTGGCTGGGTGTGTTTGTGTGTACTTTTTATTTAAAGAAATGAAGGAAATAGTAAATAAAATAGAAACGAAAAGCGAATGAATAAAACAAATCTGGTTGACGCTTCTTTCATTGAACCTTATCACATAACTTCTGCCATAGAAATTGAACAATCAACAAACTAGGGAATATTTGATAAGAAAAGGGAAATTTTTTATGTCAGTCGAGGGAAATTTTCTTTCGAAAACCTACGAACACTGATGCTAGTTGAGACTCGCAACTACTCGAGATCAGGCTCGCCTTTCTGAAAGAGGCTCTCAATAGTTCGATCTATTGCCCTTGGGGGGAAAGGGCTTATAATCCTCAATGTGGCTCGCACTTTGGCTCATTAATCTCATTGAAGCTCACACTGGCTCCGATTCAGGCTCTGGCTAGCTATTTATTTATAGCGTTTGTGCTCAAACGTGCTACGCTCAATTATTGAATAGTGAGCCTCAATCAATAGCGACAAGATCAACAACAAAATGAAGAAATTATCAAAGAGCTGTAGGGCATGTAAGCTTCTTAACTTGTGATTTTCCAGCAATAGAAAATACATATGATGATGATTTGGAGGATGGACTACATTGCTATACAGGGTGGTCTATATAAAGAGCTCGGTCTACATATTATCAGTATTTCGTCTAGTCGTCACAAGAGGAACAGCTATGCGCGCGCATGATGGAAGTCGTAGAAAGTATAGTGCAAAAGTTCGACAGAATCGGTACATAGACCAATCGGAAAAATAATAAATAAAATCAATCTGCTACTTCAGTCCAAACTGCTCACGAGTTTTCCGGTGCTGCTGCTGTTCATATTTTCACTAGAATCGTTCCACGGAATCTGAATAGTATTGGGTTGTATGTCTGGAAATCAGTGAAATGTTTTAAATTATCATCTGCCCACTATCGTGCCTCGTTACGGTAGTGAGGAAACATTGTGACATAAACTAAAGGAGATGGTCCAATGTCATGTTCTCAGATGAACTACAATTTTGTGCGATGAAGTGGTTCTGGACACCACATGATGTGAAGAAAACGGTCAGCACGCTATTATTCACCGTACATCAATGAATGTGACATGTACTTAATTTATGATGTGGGTGGGTGTAATGGAAAATGGAAGAAGATTGCTTATATCCTTCACAGAGGATCCGTTATTCAAGGACAGTATTGTAGTAAGATGCTAAAAGAATATGTTCATCTTTTCCGTGACGAATAGGTCCGAAAAATTTCGTGACGACGGACGATTTTTTCTTTTACATGAATTACAATGCGCGTTTACACAGAACTGCCTAAGTTACATCGACACTGGAGAGGAAGGATATCAACCGTATGGATTGTCCAACATATTCTCCAGATCTTAACTTGCTTGGGATGCTCTCTAAAGACGAGTTGCATAGAGGAATCCAACATTGTGGACCTTCCAGACTCTCACGTTCTCATCCATGAAGTTCACGCCTTCGCATCCTGCGACATAAAGAGGTATTTTTCCACCTATAAAAGGATCCTAAATGACAAACGACTCTTTGTAACTGATGAACATCTGAAAAAAAATTAGTGGTTCATTGTACGTCACAGAAGTAAGCACATTCTTTCCTCTTTTTAAGAAATAATATTTTTCAATTTTGATATAATCTGATTTTCATTTTCCTGTCAGACAATTTAATTTGTTCCTTGTGAATATTTGACTTTATCTGTGCCTAGTTGATGAGACTATTTTTTCAAATGTCCAATTTATTTTACAAATTTGTTCAGAGCAGCCTAGAATAAACAAACTTGAACATAAATGAATGTAACAGTATTTGTTTTCATTGAGAAAATAGCACAGAAATAAAATAAATACGCAAAATGTGTGTTTACATTTTTTTCATATTTAATTAATTTCTCTTACATATTTATGTTCATATTTTGCTACTTTGGACTATATAAAAATCCCGATTTTAGTTGTAACAATGATATCGGCTACACATGGAAATTTGAATTCACACATTAATAGCTGAAATAAAGAAATAATTTACAACCATGTTCAAAAGTAAGCAACCGACGTTTTTCTTCTTTTAAATATAATTTCCGTGAAGTACTTCAGACTTAATTGGTTCGGTATATTTCGGTTTATTTTGATGGTGACTCGTACAATCACAAAATAAACTGAGTTTCGATATTTGACGTATCTATCGATATAATTCCTGTAAATCAATACTTTTATTATTGGAAGCATTGATTTAAATGCTGAAATCCGTAATTTTCACGTTTCCATTGCATCTCTTCTTTTGTCACGTTTTAGCCTTATGTACGAACGATATGAGTTGTTTATTCTCTCTTTATTGTCTTTTCTTAATGGGTAAATATTTTGTTCTATTTCGTTCTTGCTTTTATATATGATTTAGGTGTTATTGTTTTGTTATTGAGTTTTGACTTCTTGTTTCTGTAAGTTCTTGAAGTGCCTTTTAAATTTTCAACATTTTTTACTTTTATTTTGTTTGTATTTCTATTGCTTTTCCATTTATTTTTGTTTTGTCTCTTTTCGCTTTTGTTTTCCAACCTTCAGCACGATCTGTTTGTTTTTCTTCTGCAAATCTGTATTGTTTCTTTGTATTTGTTTTGCTTTCAATTGTTTACGGTTTCCTTTCTTGTATTGGTAGAAACAATTTGAGGCTATTTTTCACTGAATTCTAGCAATATATGTGGAGGAATATTGGTGTAGATAATACAATAAGAACAGAAGATAGGGCATGGTGCTTGGAGATCGGTCAGTGTGGAATCAGACTTTTTACTCAGGCGGAAGGGATTTGCGGATGTTGGGTGGAGGGAAGTATTTTAAAGAAAAAAAATAGTCGTTGATTTAATATAGCTTCTGAATATACTATACGTAAGTTGTAGCTGTGAATTACACGTTTCCACTTTACGTGAATCTTGTAGCTGTCATAAAAAAGACCTTGCTACCCGATCTTTTTATCTACTGTTTGGATTTTGCAACTTCTTGTAAGCAAGAAAGGTATCACCACCTATGCAGCACTGCAGTCTAGTGGACACCAATTAACCTCCTCATTAAAAACGTGTATTTTGGCGCGCTCCCCCTCCCTGTCCAAAAGAATCCGTTGTTTCGGAAGCGGCGAAACTGGTTTTTTCTTTACGTCAGCGGCAGGGCGATAGCAGGTAGCAAGCAAGACGTCCCAGAAAGTTGGACACTGTTCGACTCCTTGCAAGATGGAAAAAATGTTTTATGACCCTTTCAAGACTATGTGTACACGGTGAAATATGGTAGGGTTTCAAGATTTTTTTTTTTTTTTTTTTTTTAACAACAGCTACATGTTCTTCTAACGTGGCAACCCATCTTTATGTTCTCTGTTTGTTAAATTCTCCTTCGAACGAACTAAATCAACTTTTTAAACAATAAATTACAACTACAGAGTCTCCGAGAAGTCGCCATACTCTTAGCTATGAATGCCACAGAAAGCAATATCGGTGCCTTCAGTTCAGCTGCTCTTTTGTTAAAAAAGAAATAAAAGAACAAACTTTCAGTTTTACGTCCCGCAGTTATGCCTTGTAGGCTAAAGAATACAACGATAATAAGAATGAATGAAATGGACCCCACCCACTAGAGGTGAACGTTCTACCACGATTTACCGCAGCCCTGTCATCTGGTTGGATACATTGCTATTGACTGAACAACGACAGCGCGTCTCTTTACGTCCACTACGCGGCCTGAAATTGACGTATCCTGAAACAAACATAAATTTCGATGAGTCAGAGATGTTTAACGAGAGGGGTCATTGGGAAAGGCATCTCGAAACGCAGTCATTACCTGTGTCATTGTTTGCCCTATCTCTGGTCGTTCGTGAACCCGCCCCCCAACACACCCATGGCACTAATCTTTCTCAACTTTGTAACTGTAACCATGGCTTCATAAATGGAATGCCCATGTGACCTTGGATGCAAGAATACCAGAAAATGGTATCTGTGATCATTAAAGCAGTGTTACTAATACCACAATAATTATGCTGACATTCTCAGGGATACTCAAATCTAGGGACACGGGGACTTCGGGGGCACCCTGTACAATGATTCAGTAATGATTTTTTTCAATGGCCAAAAAATGTTCTTCACTAATTTTGAATAAATCTTTATTGAAGATACACGCGCACTACATTTACTTAATATTTAACCTTAATTAACGTCTAACAAGTTTCTCTCAGGTAATTATTTGCTCCTAATTCTTGTTATGAAAAGCAACAAGTGATTTTATTTATTTGATTTTTTTTTAAATTTTTTTATTTATTTTTGGAAGGAAATTAAGTTCCCAACTTTGATGGCAAATAACTCGGAAACCAAAAGTCTGTATAGGATAACATTTCACGTGTGGCAATAAACAACAGAACCTTCAAAGTAGTAGGAAATGGATCGATCTGGGCCAGTTTTAGCCAACTCACAAGCCACCGGGAAAATGACCACCGTGCACCGTGAGCCCACGGCCTTTTACGACCTCCATTTTAGGGGTGAATTCGTTCCCTTTTATGACCACTTTTTAGGGGGTGTATTCGTTCTCTTTTACGAGCACATTTTAGGGGGTGAACTCATTCCCTTTTATGAGCATATTTTCCAACCCCTATGAACAAACAGCAGAACATCAGACTACGTAACATAACGAACATACAGAAGAGCAAATTGAACTCGTTCTCTTTTATGAGCACATTTTAAGGGGTGACCTCGTTCTCTTTTACGACCTCCATTTTAGAGGGTGTACTCGTTCCCTTTTATGAGCACTTTTTCAACCCTTATTTTAACATAGGAGATAACACATAAGATTACGAACACATAGAAGAGAAGATAACACATAACACTACGTAACACACAGCAGAACAGATAACACATAAGAGTACGTAACATAACAAGGGTGTATTCATTCTCTTTTATGAACATATTTTTCAACCCCTATTTTAACATAGGAGATAACACATAAGATTACGAACACATAGAAGAGAAGATAACACATAACACTACGTAACACACAGCAAAACAGATAATACATAAGAGTACGTAACATAACAAGGGTGTATTCATTCCCTTTTATGAGCATATTTTTCAACCCCTATTTTAACATAGGAGATAACACATAAGATTACGAACACATAGAAGAGAAGATAACACATAACACTATTTTAACATAGCAGATAACATATAAGATTACGAACACATAACATAGCAAGGGTGTACTCGTTTCCAACCCCTATTCTGAACATAGCAGATAACACATAGAAGAGCAGATAACACATAGCACTATTTTAACATAGTAGGTAACATAAGATTACGAACAAATATAAGAGCAGAAGACTACATAACATAGCAGGCCTCCATTTTAGGGGTGAACTCGTTCTCTTTTATGAGCATATTTTTCAACCCCTATTTTAACATAACAGAAATGACATAAGAATACTTAACTCATTCCAACCCTTATTTTAACATAACGAGCAAAGATTACAATCGAACACCCACGGTCTACAGATAATCATTTTAGAGGGTGTATTCATTCATTCTCTTTGATGACCATTTTTTCCACCCCTAATGAAATTACATAGGAGAGCAGATAATACATAAGATTCGTTCTCTTTTACAACCTCCATTTTAGAGGGTGAACTCGTTCCCTTTTATGATTACTTTTTCAACCCCTATTTGACCATTTTAACATAGCAGAAATGACATAAGCATGTCCTCAAACTACTGACCATCGTGAACAAAGGTCAAACTCGAAAACGAAACAACATATCGAGGTGCTGTTTCCACATTTAGCAATTGGTCATCAAAAAAGTACTGACCATCAAGGTCAAAGGTCAAAACTCGAAAACGGAGCCACATTGAGTAATAGGTCATCAGGTACCACAAGTTCCAAAATAGTGGCCATCGAGGTCAAAGGTCAACATACTTAAAACCTAATTACTCGAAAATGGATCCACATATTGAGGTGGTGTTTCCACATTGAGTAATAGGTCATCAGGTACCACAAGTTCCAAAATAGTGGTCATCGAGGTCAAAGGTCAAAATACTTAAAACCCAATAACTCGAAAACGAAGCAACGTATTGAGGTGCTGTTTCCAAATCTAGTAATAGGTCATCAACTAGTGCAAGTTCCAAAATAGTGGTCATCGAGGTCAAAGGTCAAAATACTTAAAACCCAATAACTCGAAAACGAAGCAACGTATTGAGGTGCTGTTTCCAAATCTAGTAATAGGTCATCAACTGGTGCAAGTTCCAAAATAGTGACCATCGAGGTCAAAGGTCAAAATACTTAAAACCTAATAACTCAGAAACGGAGCCACATATTGAGATGGTGTTTCCACATTTAGTAATTGGTCATCAACCAGTGCAAGTTCCAAAATAATGACCATCGAGGTCAAAGGTCAACATACTTAAAACCTAATAACTCGAAAACGGAGCCAAATATTGAGGTGCTGTTTCCACATTTAGTAATCGACCACCAACTACTACAAGTTCCAAAATAATGATCATCGAGGTCAAAGGTCAACATACTTAAAACCTAATGACTCGAAAACTGAGCAAAATATTGAGGTGCTGTTTCCACATTTAGTAATCGGTCACCAAAGACCACATGTCTCAAAAGTGTCAACCACCGAGGTCAAACTCGAAAACGGAGCCAAATATTGAGGTGGTGTTTCCACATTTAGTAATAGTTCATCAATCACTGCAAGTTCCAAAATAATGACCATCGAGAGCTTGTAAACGGAGCAACGGATAAATTTTGTACAAAGCAGAAAAAGTGAAGGATTAATAAATTTGAGTGGCCTATTGAATTTTGTACCAACGAGAAATGCCATTTTAACTAGCTGAGAATTATATGTCTTCTTGTACTAATTAAATAAACGAAGGAATATTGTACCAATGAAAAATGCCATTTTTTCTAGACCATGTTCTAATATTTAAACAAACGAAGGGGTGAATTTGAGTGACCTATTCAATTTTGCACCAATGAGAAATAACGGCGTATTTTAAATCATTTTGTACTATTTAAATAAACAAACAATCGGACAAATTTAACCGGCTCAGAAGTGTACTATTTAAACAAACGAAGGTCTCTTGAGTGAGATTTCCAATTTTGTAGCAAGAAGGACTATTTTCTAACTAACTCAGATACTCAAATTTGGATGGAGTGTTTAGTTTTGTACGAACCAGAAAAATTAGATTGGATTATTTCCTTAGGTACCAACTGGAAAAAGTGAAGGGCCATTATTCAAATAAACGAAGGAATAGAGTATTTAGTTTTTTACAGGGCAAAAGGGAGTGAAGAATTAATAAAATTTGAACGGAATATTTTCTTTTGTACCAACTGGAATGTTCTATTTTTGTATCAATCAGAAAAAAAAACGAAGAAGAGCCATTTTAACAAGTTCATAATTTCTGTAACGAAAGAATAATTTCGATGTTCTACTTTTTATACCAACGAGAAAAATTGAACTAGCTGAATATTTAAATATACGAAAGAATAAATTTAAGTGACCTATTCAATTTTGTACTACTCAAATAAACAATGGAGTATTTAGTTTTGCACCATTTTGGAGTATTCAAATAAACAAAGGAATTATAACTTGTGTCAACTCTAAAATTAATTAAACGAAGTAATGCATTTGAAAAACCGAAGTTGAGTATTTTATACCATTTTGTATTATTTCAACAAACAAAGGATCATTTTATATCATTTTAAACTAGTCTAATAAACGAAGGCGTAAATATGATTGAGCTATTTAATTTTGTATCAACCAAATGATTTTCACGAAAGAACAAAATTGTACTAATCAGAAAAAGCGAAGAAGACCCATTTTAACTAACTGAGAATTTCTGTACCTTTTTTGTACTATTTAAACAAACGATGGAATAAATTTAAGTGACCTATTCAATTTTGTACCAATGAGAAAAGGCATTTAACTGGCTCAGAATTTGAGTTGTCTATTTAGTTTTGTACCAACCTAAGAAAAAGGGCGAAGAAGGACTATTTTATAATTTTACTACTCAAATAAGCAATGGAGTATTTAGTTTTGTACCACCGAGAAAAACAAAGAAATTGCACCATTTTGGAGTATTCAAATTAACAAAGGACTTATAATTTGTGTGTGTCAACTCTAAAAACGGCCATTTTGTATTATTTCAACAAACAAAAGAAAAAGCAAAAAGGACCATTTTAAACTATTTAAATAATCGAAGGCATAAACATGAGTGAGACCAGAGAAAAACCGAAGAAGGTCCATTTTAACTAACTGAGAATTTCTGTACCTTTTTGTACTATTTAAACAAACGATGGGATAAATTTGAGTGACCTGTTTTTTGTACTAACCAGAAAAACCGAAGAAGGTACCTTTATACTAGCTCAATGAACGAAAGAACAAATTTGAGTGTTCTACTTTTTATACCAAACAAAGAAGAACCATTTTGTACTAATCAAATAAACGAAAGACCAATTTAACTAGCTCAGAATTTATATACGTTTTGTTTAGGTGTCCTACGTTTTGTACCAGCGTGAAATGTCTTTTTAACCAGCTCAGTAGTATTCAAATAAACAACTAGTTCAGAATTTCTGTACTTTTGTGCCATTCAAACAAATGAAAAAACCAAGCAGGAAAAGAAAAGAATTTGTACTGACCAGAAAAGGCGAAGAAGGATTTAAATAAACGAAGGAATAAATTTGAGTGATCTATTCAATTTTATACCAATCAGAAGAAAAGCAAAGAAGGGCCATTTTAACTAGTTGAGTATTTTTGTGCTACACAAATCAACAAATGAATAAATTTGAGTGACCTATTCAATTTGGTATCAACAAGAAATACCATTTTAAATAACTCAGCATTTTATATCTTTTTGTGCTATTTAAATAAACGAAGAAAGCGAAAGAGATCCAATTTAGCTAATCAAATAAACGAAGGAATAAATTTTGAGTGGCTTAAGCAAAGAAGGTCAATTTGTCAATTAAGGCTGAGTTGGCCTGTTCTCTTTCTGTTTTACGAGAGAGAGCACTTGTGTGTATATATACACACAGTGCGTTAAAAAAATCGAACTGCAATGGATTATGACAAAGATATACGTACATAGAAACACTCCAGTAAATGTAAACTTGATTTATCTTGGTTTGAAGGCACAGGTCAATCCTCCTAGACATCTTTGCGAACACTCGAAGTAAGGATTAGTGATCGATAAATTGTATGTACCTTTTTATGTGATAGCGTCCATCAGTCCTTTAATAGTTTTAGGTGGATCTTGATACTATTCAACGAATACTGTTGAACCATTTTTTCAATGAGTACTGTTTCACATGTTCTCTATACTTATTATCCGCATGAAACAGGTGTTCAATCAGAAAACACTTGTTAACTCCATTGTTAATGTAATGTACACCTGTATTACTCGATACTCAAGAGAACGCTGACCGACCTTTGAGCACAACAACTGGTTACAATATAACGCGAACCGTCCTTATTGTACAGTTTACTTCTCGATTAAGCTCAAAGCTACAGTCTATCTCTAACTTCGTTCCTGCCTACGTCGGACATTGGATAACATAACATTCATATATACAAAGAGAAAATTTCAATCCTTTGGTCACAAGAACAAGTGGAATACATTAATTGCGGAGGAGTAGATTCACGGCATTTCAAAATTTGGGGTACATTCACTGCGGAGCGACATTTTGAACGCACTGTATTACAACTAGAGAACACAGGTATACAGGAACAGTGGCGGATCTAGAAGGAGTGCGCGCCACCCTGAAGAGAAGATATAACTTTTTTGGGTGATATTTCAATGAGACGAGATTATTCTTTTTTATCAATATATTGCACCAATAACCTGCTTTCATCTATTGTTCGACGTCCTCATTAAACGTGAATCAATCAATGAATCAATTGTTAGTACAAACCTGCTAATATTGCCAAGTGTTATAGTGGGTAATATTTTGCACCCTCTCTAAATCTACCAGCGTTTTGTGCAAGAATTAAGAGAAGTTGGAGGTCTAACATACCATAAAAATATAAGAAATATTAGAGACATTTTTTTTTGTGACGATAGCCCCGTCATCACTAGCAATAAAATGAACATAAACCTTTCCAGATAGTTAAAGATACCTATTTTAAAAGATAAAAATAAGCGACTTCAAATTAGTTATACAGAAATTTTTAACAAGCTGTAGAACGAAAGCTATAAATCAATACGTTATGAAAAAACACCCTGTATCAGTTATTTCCTTTCACAATTTGAGTTACCGCTTCTGTTTCGGCAGGAACATATAGGTAAAAATACTCCTTGCAAACTTTCTTTCCGAAAATTTTGTCCAGGGAGAAAATCAAAATGTGAAGGTACTGCACTGGAACAGTAGTACTGAAGGATGTATCCTGGAGAAGAGTGACACGTAATCGTAGTTTATCTTAGCTCCGGCGAAGGAGTGGGAAGAGTTGACGAACCCCAGGGGACCTCAGGTTGTGTGCCTAGAAGTAACACTGCAGCTGAACGATTTAATGTTTGTCTCGTTCTTTTTTTATTTATAGAGAAGAACTTATGAGGGAAAACGAAATCCGTGTGAAATGTGAGCACTCCCTTTTATTCTTGAAGCTGTATAAAACTACAACTTATTTTCACTCCATTTCTTAATTTTAATTTTCGAATGTGAAAAGATAGCTATCTACCTACAGAATGTGTAGTGTGTTCAAAAATACTTTTTTCCTTTCTGAGTACAGCCTAATTTAATTTAACTTTATCTGTTAATAAACGATAGCCTGTAAAACAAGAGGACCAAACAAATAGGTTTATTATAATGTAGAAATATCAAATGGAGGGCATATCGGAAGTTGATATATTATTGTCTCTACTTTTCGACTTCTGAGTTTTTTCGAGTCTCAACCCTTAAAATGATTCCATATTAGACCAAAGTAACACCTGAGAAAAATTAATTTAACTGTATAATATTAAATGGTGCCCCAAGCATCGTTAAGTTTTATATGCATCTACAATACGAAGCAAAGGCACCTTGTAAATTTCAAAAGAAAATTCTATGGCTCAATGCATAAAACCTATAACCCACACAAAAGAAGTTCACAGAAAAGCAAGTCTAAATGCATGGAAATTTCTTTATCAAAGATTTCTAGACTATGCTACCATCCCTGATGCTCTTATATTACTGCATATGCAACTTCAACAATTGGAAGGATGATGTGTTAAAGGTCTAGGACTGCACGGGTACCATTATCTCCATATTTAAAATTTTGTGGGTTATGGATTTCATGAACGGTGTCACAGACTTGTGAATGTTTATGGTGAAAAGTTACTCCGAAATGATAGGTTATAGAACCCCATTCCTATAAAATTTTGTTGAACCTGAATCCAAGATGATGGATTTCAAGATGGTCGCCACTATGGTCCCATACAGTAATAGATACGGTTCTATCTCCATTACCCCTAGCCTAGCCTTCACTCTCACTAGCAGTTCCTAACACACAAGACACCTTTGCCTCATCTAGTATCCTGCAAATGCACTAAAAATTTGAGGTCGTTTGAGGCAACATTTAATATTATTCAATGAGTTAATTTTTCTCATGGGTTACTTTGGTCTGACATGCAAATATTTTAGGGGGTGAGATTTAAAAAAAAACTCGGAAGGTGGAAAATAAGGATCACCCTAATATATACACATGAAAATCTCTATTCTCAGAACTGTGCCCCCTCAAGAAATTTCTCGATCCACCCCTGTGCGGTGATACCTTGTATAACACGGTTATTTATTATGACAAATATTTATAGGTTGGCAATAGGTTTGCCAATTCATGGTTTAAAGAAATAACCAAACAAAAGCAGTAAAAATAGAGCGTATAGATGAAAATACTATGTAAATTGAGTCAAGTATCGGCTTGTGATATAATGATGATATCAACTACAACTGAAGAATGGGGACATTGTGGTTCAGTGGTAGAATGCTTACTTCTTGTACGAGAAGTCTCTAGTTCGGTCCGAAGCCATGTGAGTTTGAGGTGGACAACATCGTGTTCGTCCTATTTCTTCCTACATTCTTCCTCCATCAACTTCTTTCGTAATCATTCACTTCCATTAATCATCCGCTCTCTTTACCCTACACAATATAACCGAAGGACATAAAATTGAAGTTTCCTTTTTCATTTACAATTCGAGATGGTTATTCTTCTTATAACCTTTATACGTTTAGAACCCCACTAAACCACAATCAATCAATGATATAACTATATACATTTTTCAAAGCTTCTGTTATCTTAAATTTTTGTGAACTCGAACAACGCGGTTTTCCGTAGCACTTTTTTTTTTGACCGTGTTACGCAAGATATTCTGCGTGTACACATAAGAAATCATGTTCTCTTTTCCATGCTTTACGATTTGGTTTTTCAGTTGGTATATTATTAACAATTTTAATTCTAAGAAATACAAAAAAACTGGCAACATTGAGCAAGAACCAAAACCTTGGTCCCCATCTTCCAATAACCTCATTTCTATCGATAACATCTCACAAAGAGGTAACACACACAAAAAAAAAAAAAAGTTTCGTCTATAAAAAGTCACACCACTATATACTGTACTGTATATACATACACACAAACACAAACATGCAACGTCTCACCCTCATAATGGAAGACGAAAGACTAACCCCTATTTTCTTCTTTGTGGTGATCAATACTTCACCTTCCGGGAACTTACGTGGAGTTAACAAAGAGGTATCGAAATATCGTAAAGGTAGGACGAGAAGTATACATGGGTGGAGCACATGAGTTCACTAAAAAAAAAAATATTTTGCATAAAAACGATATACTAGGTAATTAATGATTAAAATGCACGGAGGAATAGGGATGATGGCAATAAATACAGTGGAAGTATTTGAGATACGATCAATAAAAACTTTCTTCCAAACAAAATTACCAATATATTGATTTTTTCCACTAAATCTAGTGCTTTTCAAAATTAGAACTAATTCAATAATACTGAGACTGCCGACATTTCAATCGGTTAATGTAATGTATATATATTACATAGGGTATTTCAAAACAACACCGACCACGTTTGGGAGGTGGTTTTTGACACCAAGATGAGACAAAAAATATAGACCAACCTGCGTGTATAAATGCTTCCTTTCGGAGTTAGAGGCTGCCGAAAACACGAAAAAAAATTAAATATGACCATAGCTCCAAAACTATGGGATTTACCGTAGTCGGGTCAAGACTTCACTTAGGAACTAATATGTGCGCTATCCAAAGATACATGTTTCAGATTTCCGAAGCAATCTTTATACAGGTAGTTGATGAGTACTTCAAATTAAATGCCCGTAGCCAAACTCCCTCTATAAAATTGTTGCGTGAGTACTTTAGGATTCCGAAACATGTATTTTTGGATAGCGCACATATTACTTCCTAAGTCAAGTCTGGATCCGACCACGGTAAGTCCTATAGTTGTGGGGCTTTGGTCATTTAAAGTTCATTTTTTCATAATTCCGAAAGAAAGTATTTGTGCACCCAGGTTGGTCTATACTTTTTTGTCTTACCTAGGTGTCAGGAATCACCTCCAACGTTGCCGGTGTTGTATTGAAACACCCTAAAACTAAGAACATATTAAGTTTGAAAACCACAGGAGGAGAAACTACAGCATGGGCTAAATTATTCAGTGTATAATATAAGGAATATAGTTGCATGTTCATTTCTAATATTTACATTATTATTATTATTAATTTTTTAAAATGTTAATTGTCCTTTCGTGTTACCTGTAGCCGAATTCAGTGCCTTGCCGTGTGCCGTAGAAAATCAGCGCTCGGGGCGAGAGTATACGACGGCGCCCCCTTACATATGAGTGAGGCCGACAGACCAGCCGTGAAGCGCTATCATGGTTAGCGTGAGGTGTAAGAAATGTTTAAAAATCAACCGTGCTTTTCCTAGATTTTGAGCACTTTTTATTATTTTTTTCCTTCCATTTTGTATATTTGCACATGTATTTTCCTAACATGAGTAACGTTATAGGACCACTTTCTAAATCAGGAAGAGGATTTAAGCACATACTAGCAATATTCCAAATAAATTTTCCTCTCTTTTTTTCTTTCCTTCTTCTCTTTTCTTTCTCCCGAATTTTGCACCCCCTTACTTCTGCGCCCGGAGCCGTCATTACACTGAATTTTAAGAACGATATCATTGCATTTGGTTTGTCAGTTTTTGTTGGTAATTCTACTGAAATATTTTATAGATAAAGAATGCTGTTTTGATTCCGTGTCAAAATGTTGGAATGTAAAAAAGAAATATTGAACAGGGCTACTATTCATAACTGGTAAAAGACATTAAATGTAACATGTATTCCGGTGCACAAATTTTTCCATGTCCCTCTGTCACCGAATGGCTAATATTTCTGTATGAGTTTCAGAACTTGAAAAAGTGAAGAAACAAATACAAATTGAAACATTCAAATTCATCTGGCTACATGAATTCGTTGATGAATTCCTTTTGATGCTACAGATATATACTTGTTTTCTAACTAAAAACATTACATTTTTTTTTTAACAGAAAAAGTATGATGTGTGTAAAAGAGCGACAAATTAAGACTTTGTGCATTTAATATTCTACTGTTATGCACGATCAGTATTATGTAACCGTAATGAATACATTTTAATACGTTAGTGTTGGTGTTGTTTAAGTAAGTGAATCAGATCCAAAATGACTGAATACTGTAGCATGACACAGATCGAGAGAACAAGAGAATAATGAACCTGGCGCTGGTGATATAAAAATGCCAAGCCATTAAGGGAGTAGACTGGTTTTCCATTGATTTTATAGCCAAAATGAGTGCCGTGGATGGTCCCTCTAACGATACCAAATTGATGACTGAATTGTCCCTGCTAGATAGTAGTAGCTCCATTCGAGGATTATAAAAAGACATTGCGCCAATTTACTGACATAGCATCCACGTGATGAATGCGGAAGTCTCATAAAATATTATACGCATAAATAGCTAGCATTTTATAGCATAAATATTAAACGCAATTCAAAATACAAGGTACTAGTTCGAATCCGGTACAGGAAACACATACGTGGTAGCTAATTTGCATATGCTTGGTAAAAAGATAAAATAAGTTTGAGTCTTCCTTAAAGAGTCACAGTGGTAAAGCGTTCATCTCTGGTGCATGCGGTCACTGGTTCAATCCCAGCTCGCGCCAAGTGAACTTTGTGGTGGACAAACACCGTGTGGTGGGTTTCCTCGGGGTTCTCCCGTTTCCTTCCACTTTCTTCATTCCACCATTTCACTTATTTCTCATCATCATCATCTCCTTTCGCCTAGCCAGCATAAACGTGGGACGTAATACTCAAAGATTTAATTTGATTTCATTTCGTATATTGTGGGTATTTGCTTTCAAATGCAATGTTACCAAGAAAAAGTACAAATATGACACCTTAACTTGCGTATATGCGATTTATTTAGTAATTGCAACTTAGTTTTATGCTTCACATGTTCTGAAACACCATGAGTAGTAGAAACCAAAGTCAGTTTCGTATTCACTTTAGTTCAGTGTGCTATCTATTTAGCTATTTGGAAACATTACTGATATTCAGATACGATACGTTTTACACTCTAGTCTCCTGCTAGAACCAGTGCCATGGAGATGCAAATTCAGCTCTCTTGAAGGCAAAATTGTGGGTGAGGGCTGATCTATACAGTGAGTATTGATCTTGCACACCTTGCCTGTCTCAACAACAAATTCAAGCCTGATCGTGGTTTGGAGCTTATGTTAATTTTAAGTCCTGTCCTTGATAACCTCAGAGTTTCAGGATATAAAACACAGTCAGTATCTTGGCGTCCATACAGTTAAACAATAATGAGAACAACAAAAGGAGCTGATGAGTGTTAGGTTTGGACTTCGTAGTGGCTAACGTGAATCCTTTTCTTGTGCAGCCAATCCTCTTATGCTCTAAACGGTTTGCATCACAATTCGTTCTGTCTCACATGTGTGTAATGTATGAGAAGTTGAAATACCGAAGTTTTAACGGAATGTCTTCAGTTGCTAGAATTTTCACTGTAAAATTTCAGACTATTTCCTATGGTATATCTAAAATAACACACTTTAACAAACATGAGACCTCTTTGTGGTGGAATATCTAGCAATTGATTATGCCAGATTTTTACCATAAATTTTTAGGGTGTTCCCTGACGTAAGTATGAAGTTTATGCTATTTTTCGATAATTGTTTTTTAATCACTATAAAAGTATTATATCTTAAAAGAGTTCAGTTCTAAATTCATGTTAATAACTATTGTATATAATCTAACTCTGTCCCATATAGGTATAGGTAATAAAAAAATGTCCGGAATCGACTCCCACTACCGGTTTTATTATAAAACTTTTCATTATAAAAGTATTTTTACAAAATACTGTACAAATAATCTCTCTAGTATACAAGGTTAGTTAAATGCAGTCTTTGACCGTAAGGTCGCAGACAGGATCTCTACAGAGCCCCGCAGCAATCTAAGCAGAGGGAAATTAAGGACCCAATGCTCCGTAGCAAGCAGAGGAGGGTTAAGTGGTCAACAGAGCCCCGTAGCAGGCTAAGTGGTTGTGGTTAGGATTTCCAGACAGAGCCCCGTAGCAGTCTAAGCCAGGAGATAGGATAGGCGTAGTCCCGTAGCAGACTAGAGGCCTGGGGTTAGGTTACTCCTAATGTTCCGTGCCAAACACTAGGAGGGTCACCAGAAAACTTGTACAGAATTGCCGTCGTCCAGCCAATTTAAAGGTTCCTTGGGTGGCGGTGGCGCTGCTGTTCCGTGGGAGGGGCTAAAAGCCGTCGTCTGCAGGTGATGGTAGATCCATCTGGTGTGAAATTCTCTTGCCAAACCACGTGGTGGTGTTTGTAAGCACTGGTGTGTGTAATTGTTTATACACTACATCACGTGGGACATTACATCCCCCCTTGCTTGTTTAAAAAATAAGCCGAAGGGTTATTTTTCTTCTTGTACGATTTGGCAACACTGAGGGATCACACACAAAAAATCACTAAAAAACATTAATAACACTGGCAACACTGAAAAACACTATTAAGGTAACGGAAGAAAGCACTAAACAGATATTCCCTAATCACAGACAGGATCGGTGCATATTATATGTCACTTCATTTCTCTCGAGGTAGGGCTGTTTTTATCTTTGGTGTTAATATACATATATTAGTTCACTTATAGTGAGGGGTGTTAAAGTCTGTGGATTCGGTTGCTCTTTAGTTGTATAAATGGTATTAAATGTGTCCATTGGAATTGGAGGAGATATATCTAAACAAATATTAGGCACAAACACAACGATTGATCACACTTCCACAAAGTTCATTTAAAAAAAAAAAAAGTGCTATTTTAGACCTAGCGACATAACAGAAACAAGTAGCGATAATGTCGTAAAATTTAACTCATTACTTCCAAATGTATCGTGGACTTTATTCTTTAAATAACACCATTAAACTTCACAAAGCTATACAAGCGACTGCAGTTACTGCTTATATTGATTTGTTAATCTTTACACTTGTATAATCCTGCCTAGCGTTGGCCATGATACAAGAAATTTCATAAGTTCTGAGAACAACACTAGTTCATCCAAGCCTTTGTTCTCAAACAGTTCAAAACTATAAACTTGTAAAGTGATGTACAAACAAAATGAAGAACATTAATCAATATTTAAACATGCAAAGTTATTACACATTATATTTCAATAATAAATGTTGTTATATCACTCCCTTCGTGGAAGGATTCTCGTTACTTCTATGTAGATGAGATTAAGAAACACAAGAATCAGGGCATAATTTTGGTACACACATTTTCCTGGTGGGGAAACTCGATCTAAAAAGTGTAAAAAGCCTTTTTTCAGGCCAGCCATCTTGACTGGGATTTTCCTCATTTCTATCAGGCAAATGCTGGGATGGAATTTAACGTACAGGTCCCAGAACGCTTCTTTCCCTTTCCTCAGATAGTGTGATCGTCGAGGGACGTCATCCCTATAATATGTGACGGGTTAACATGGTGATAGATGCCAAAAGTCAAGAAATCTATTTCCTAATCCCTAATCCTGTACAGACGACGAAAAGAAACGAGAAAACCTTTCTGAGAATCAGGACGAGAGAGAGTTCTACAAAAATTTATGAGACGAGATGGGAAAAATTGTATTTCTCGTCTCGTCTCGAGGGAAACACTTCTTACGCGAGAACCCAGGTTGAATTCCCAGTGAGAGAGTATCGAAAGCACTACAGTGATTCAACATTCCACTTTGAATCGTAACCATGGTCCTATATAACCTTGCTGCTGACAAAAGAACATAAATATAAATCAATCACTCAATTTCTTTACTTGTTTTTCGTCTTTCATTTGATTTTTCTTCCCCCACCCCAAGGGACAATATATATCGTACGAGTTCAACCGAACTAATCCGATTTACAGCGAACTTGGCATGGCGGTTGACCTTGACGAGCTTAAAAGAAGACATGTAAAATATTGTGATATTCAGGCCTTTCGTTCGCGAGTTATGGGCCATCAAAATTGAGAGTTTCAACTTAGTCAAAATTCTCGCAAAAACTTTCTCTAAAAAAAAGCTGTTTAAAAGAAAATTACATGTAACGAACGTATTAAATGTTGAGGCATAACACAAGTAAAAGTAGTGAGAGATTGATTAGCTATGTTGTAAATACAGTGTGAACTTATGTTAAGGATTTTATAAACACGTAGAAATATTACAGTGTACATCACGTGAAAGAATGGTTTATCACAGTGTATACATCGCGATTTACATTTTTCCTCAGCCCACCATTCAAAAACATTAGTAAGATAAATGAATTTTTAAAAAATATATGTCTTTAGATTTGTCAAGTAGAAAGTCATTTCGTCTCATTTTAGTCTTGCATTCCATGAACATTAGTATTTCTGCATCCTGAGTATTATACTAACCTGCTGATCAGAACAGCACTGCGGGTACTCTATCAAGCAAGGATATCAATAATTACCCCGATAAGAATACATAGGGAACCTATGTTTGATTATCAGTATCTTGGGATCAACTAGATGGATCACGTCCATCAACAACCTTGATTCCTGAACTTTAGATCCTCTACATCCTGGTCAAAATTGATGGTGATCCATCACGTAGTTATTGAGATCTTGTGTCTACTGGACGGACACAGGAACAGATGTGTATATATAGGGTGCTTCAAAACAACACCGACAACGTTTGGGAGTTGATTCCTGACACTAAGATAATACAAAAAGTATAGACTAACCTGGGTGCACAAATGCTTCCTTTCGAAGTTATAGGCTGCCAAAACCATGAAGAAAAATGAACCTTAAAGATCCATAGCTCCAATACTATGGGACCTACCGTAGTTGCGTCGAAATTTTATTTAGGAACTAGTAGGTGCCCTATTCAAATATCTATGTTTCAGAATCCTGCAACTACTTCCACAGTTTTTATAGAGATAGTCGGTGAGTACTTCAAATTATATGCCAGTAGCCAAACTGTCTCTGTAAAAAATGTTATGTGAGTCTCATAGGATTCTTAAACATGTATTTTTGGATAATGCACGTATTAGTTTCTTAGTGAAGTCTTGACCCAACTACGGTAGGCCCTATGGTTTTGGAGCTAAGGGCCTTTAAAGTTCATTTTTTTTCATGTTTTCGGAGGCCTATAACTCCGAAAGGAGGCATTTGTGCACCGAGGTTGGTTTATACTTTTCGTCTTATCTCGGTATCAGGAATCACTTTCCAAACGTTGTCGGTGTTGTTTTGAAACACCCTGTAGAGAATAAATACATGCGTATTAATCTCCTTCAAAAAACAATGAAGGACTATATTCTCCCTCGTACAAATATAGTAGCTAGCAGAAGTGAATATTACTCCCAATACATTATTTTAGGGCGGACTTCGGGATGAATAGGTCACCCTGAATATAATTTAACTTTAAAATGACGTATAACTGTCTGTAAATTTAACGAACTGCATTAAAATTACCCCTTTCATTATGAAGCTATCGATAAAAGAACAAGTTGTACACTTTTTTTGGTGATTGCACGTTAAGACAGAAGATCTCAAACAAAACGCTTAAACTTCATTTTTTTTATTCGTAAATTTTAACATAGGCCTAAGTCTGTGCTGCTACTAAAGTGTGTATTATATAGATATGATTCAGATTTCCATTTTATTATGTAAAAACTCAGAATGTGATATGTTAAAGGTAATGTCGAATGAAAGTTCTTATTACAATATTAATGAATCTTCGTATACAATTTGTTACGTGAAACGCATCCGGCTGAACATTTTCATTTAGTATTAACAATCTGCTTTTTTTTTTTTTTTTTTTTTTTTTTTTATGTTCTACTTTCTTTATATGCCATAGTAACGTGGATATGGATTAACAAGATAAGATTCCAAATCTCTTGATTTCGGAAAGCCTCTTGGTAGATACTCCAACAACATTCCTAAGAAATAACACGTTGCACTTTCTTGAGAAATTGATTTTTATTTCCCTCCTTCTCTGCAGCAGTGTGGTCGCTAAAATGAGGGTTACGGGGAGTGTCAGGCAAGCTCTTTTACGAAGAAACAGTGAAAAAAAATCGATACAAATTTTATTACATCACGAGACTAAGTAGTTTATGAGTCTCACGTGCTTCGTTTTCTATACACCCATTGCATGAAATAAACCCTTATATGGGTCACGTATACCTCTCCCTCTACAGGGTGGGCATAACTACTGTTTGTATCAACAACTGGGAGTTATAACGATTGTAAGCATAATATGGGAAGACAACACATTTCGAGCACGTCGGTTATATATTTTTAACTACTTTTGGATTAATTATAACTAAACCATTAATAAAATTATCTTGCTTCTAATTAAAGAGAATATTCGAACTTCACCTGCTCTGCAAAATAAGAAAATGTGTCCGGTCCTAGAATTCTTTTCCGAAAGGCCAAGAATTCTGATGAAGACCCAGGAAGGACAGTTTCTGCTGATGAAGACTACCACCTTCCAGGCGAGGATTTAAGGGGGGCTATAGGGGATATAGGCCCCCTTGACGCTCTGGTATACACTGGATAAAATGGGTTTCAATCCTGTTTTACACTGGATAAAGCGGCAAACTATGGTTTAGCCCCTCCCTTGATCATATCCTGGATCCGCCACTGCTACCTTCTGCTGTGTATGCTCTGTCAATCAGCCATCTTTTATCGCTCTCCCTAGTATGTTTCTCGTCTGACATTTCTTTAAAAAGAAAGAAAGAAAAGAAAAGAAAAGAAAAGAAAAGGAAAAAGAAAAGAAGGAAAAAGAAAGGAAAGTTTAAAAGGGCAAGATTTCCAAATGTAATACTTTGCTCAGGCTAGCGTACTGCTAGAGTATACATGTATGTCAGGTATATGAGGTCAATGTTCAGGTACACGAAACAAGAACTGAAGCTGTCTGATCTCCAAAAGATGTCGTGAATGGGATATCTCGTCTCAGAAAATGTATCCATTTCTACTGGAAAAGCTCTTTCTCGTTTCGTTATCTCGTTATGAGAATTCTCTCAAGTGGGCAATCCCAATTGAGGCTGAAATAAACCCTAGAGACCAATCTAGTATTATCGTAATTGAGAAATATTAACTATATCTTCTTCAGAACTTTGTTCGTTGAATGGGAGTTTAGTTATCTTTCCTTTCACGAGCGAGGCTGCTCCATGAAACTCCTCAAAGGCTGATAGTGTTCAAACCGTAATTGTGTGTACGATCATGCATAAATTAGACAAAGAAATACCGATTTTAATTATTCTTTTTGTTTGTTTTTTAAAAGAGTATTCTATCTTTGTGGTTCCATGTAAACTTCATAAGGATTTAACGATAGTCCTCGGAGCTACAGGATGTCCGTAAAGTTGCGCATTCCAAACTTTGGAATGCCAGTACTTTTGAATCACAACTACCAATGAAATGAAAACTCTCACCCAGGGAAGGCCTACCTTGTGGATGTTTTTGAGATATAAATCATGAGATGGGGGTTCGACGTTCGTCCTCACGAATGCCAAAAAGTACAAGATGATTTTTTTTTTTTAACGAAACGTAAAACGTCAGGAATTAAAGGGAGTTGTGGCTTTTTTGTGGACAAATGTAAATACTAATCGATAGGTTGGATGGAAATATATCGTTCTAAAACAACAACGACACACGTACCAAATGTGACGGCCGTCATAAAGGCATGTTGTAAAAAATATATATATTTTCCGGCATTATGGCATAATACGGCAACACTAACGGTACCAGACGGTATCAACACATGTAGATGGGTATTAACTACCCTACAGATAGACTGTTACAAACAAGAAACTTGCAAATCATTGAAGACACGTAATACTCTAAGCAGGAGCGGATCCGGGGGCGATCGGGGCAATCACCCTCCCCCAGAAGAGGAAACTTTCTTATTTTATATATATAATTAAAACCCATCCCAGAGTTTGAAGCTCTTAAAAGTAGCTCTAAGTGACAGATTGCAAGCCCCCCTTCCCCTTAGAAGTCCGTCCTGGGTCCGCTCCTGACTATCTACATCTAGCTGTGATTTCCTGAATTTAAAAAGACCTAACAACAATCTTCAGTGCTAGACTACGTTGTTCCGCAATTGGTGCTATGAAGCTCTTCAAAGAGGCAGACAGGGCAGACAGTGTTAATATCACAATTAACCAACTTCATTGTGTGCAAATTCACGCATAACTTCAACACAGATGTACCGATTTTTTATCATTCTTTTTTAGTTTCAAAGAGTATAGTTTTTCGCAGGTTCCAATAAACTTTATCAGGGTCTGATTACAGTTTTTAGAGTTAGACCATGACATTTCTCAACAGATAATAGTGTTAATTAGTGTTAACTAGTGATAATAGGTTGAACATTAGTAAAAAAAAGAAGAAGAAGAAAAATTCTAGTGAATAGCGTAAAACATACCATAGTTAAGAATCTAAAACAGATATATATTATTATATAAACACCGTATTTCTTCGAATATAAGGCGCACCTTTTTGTCAGCTTTTAGACGTCCAAAATTTAAGTGCGCCTTAGATTCGATGGCGTCTTGGATTCGATGTATATACTGCAATTTACATATTTATTCATTGCACGTAGGTTACAACATAGAATCTAGTGCAGTCTTTAATATTGGTAGTTACAAATAATTTACTTAAAATTAATGACAGACTGCACAAAGATGGTAATCGCTCACGAACAATGAACATTTCGTTTTACTGGTAAGAAAATGCTTATCGAAATAGGAATGAATTTGTACATTATTTCTGCGCCTTAGATTCGAAGCTTTTTTAAAATGGGTTTAAATGAGCTGAAATTTTAGGTGCGCCTTATATTCGAAGAAATACGGTAATATATGATACAACTTAATAAGATGAAGATTTTACAAATTCTAATAGCTTCAGATGTATTATTATTATTATTTGGAGAAAACTAATATGTATTTTCTTATATTTAAATGAATTTTAACCAATAATATACACATATATTTTTAAATATATATAATGTTAGAATGGTATATGCTCAAAATTTCTTAAATGATAAATTTACTTTCGAATTGAACAACAGTAAGGTTGACTGTGAAACATACTGACTAATGAAAGTGTTCCGCAATTGGAAAAAGTTTGAGGAACACTAAGCTAAAAAATCCGGGGGTTCATTGTCGCTGATACAAAAGCCTTCCAAATCAGTGCAATTATGATTTTTCCTATTCATTTCACTAAAATAGAAAGTTACTTCTTTCTCCCATTTTCTCGAGCACGCAACACATAGGCCTTTCAACTAACAGTCTAATATACGTACAATCCTATGCACATTTTCCTATTAAAATGACGCGTTCATCCCATCGTATGCGTCTTAATCTAATTATCCGCATTATATGCAATGATGAGTAGATAGTGTAGAGTTATGCGTTGTGTAAGTTTTTTTCTTCCGTTTACTCGTTCTACAAGTCTTCGTTTTCGCAAACTGTATTCGTCTCTGAGAATTAAGAGGGAGAAGGAGTGCGCCACAGCGGCCGGAAGATTGGTGTTCAATTTAACATGGGATCTCAACCATTTTTTAGGCAAATCATGGTTTCATTTCGTTCTTTCGCAAAAATGTCTCAATAGCTCACTCAATATGATGCATCTCATTTTAAAGGCGCAATTTGAACGCTGTGCGTGATATTTTCTTCTTATAAATACAGATAATTATAATCCAAATTCCCATAAGAAAATGATCAAAATTAGAGGGAAAAGTCTTCTGTTTTTTTACAGTAAGGAAAAGAGCTAAAAACATCGGACTTTTTTGAGAATGGAGTACTACCTTTGTATTTGTGCGCTACTGTACTATTTTTTCGCTGTTTCCAATGACATTCATTACACAATCGATGAGAAATTATATCCTTCATTATTGAATCTACAGAAATCAGAAATCAGATTTTTTCGTGTTCACGTACTTGGCCGTCTAACTGCTAGATGGCACTATAGTCATTCCTCATCCCACTTTCCTTCTCAGCGGGAGCCAGTCCTTTTGAAAACCTACTTTGAACTTCTTAACAGGGGCGGGAGAAAGGAAGTCGTTGTGAAGAACGGGAACTTCAAACACGAGGAATAGCAAAATTTATGACCTCTTTAGTTGATGGTTTCTGTTTCAGCAGTACAGTGTATTTGTAGATGGGTTCTATGAGAAGAAGTAATTTGTGTTGGTAGCGATAAAGTCAACCTTTCGACAGAGATTTGTGAAGGAGAAGCCGAACCAAAGTCTTCGTTTATCTATTCCAAGAAAGAAATGAAAACTTCCTTCAGGACTGAGAATATACATACAAGAGAAAAAAATAAAATACATTATTATAATCTTATTATAATAATCGAGTAGATTAATCCCCGAAATATTCTTTGTTTACCTGTCAAAAAATCAAGAATAATATAAAGCTCTTTCATCAGCTTCCATCGTACAACATACTAAACACAAACATTATATATACTAACGGACACCTCTATAAAGCGGACACCTCCCATAACGGACATATTTTGTAATCCCAAAACACTGTAATAGGATAAAACATATTGGCAAACCTCTTTAAAGCGGACACTCTCTAGTACGGACACGGACAGTCCTTTCTGTCCTTTATAGGTATTATTCACCTCCATATTACGGACACTTTCTCTATAAATAAGTTGAAAAGTATTATAAAAATACATTTTTAGTAATTCATACATGTGTCACCAAGAAAGCATTGTGACATTTTGTCTCCTCAACTGTCTACTCAGCAATCCAGACGAAGAGGCTCTGTTTAACAACACTCTCATGTCCTTTGCTTGCATTCCACTCCCACCCAAGCTGTTTTAGACACAAAAGTGATTGACAGTTGCCCGCCATTTGGAATAACACGTTATTCTACTGTCCTGCTGGAATCTCTAACCAAGCAGAAGACAAGTTCGGTAGTTTTTGCCCGCGGGTACGCATATTGTCACAAAAATGACACTACTGGACTGCAATTAACCCACAAATTAAAGCGACATACTGAAGACGTAAGTGTAAAGTGCAGAGAACTATAACATCTTATTTCCATCTTGTGCCTTGAACATAGAGTATTGGACAGCAGAAAACAACACAGCTACAGTAACATTTTGGTAATATTCGTGAATACACGATTCATCCAAAAATATTGTTACTAATTGCATATTACCTTCTTTACTAATTTACGTAAGAAAATAAAAACCTCTCTAAGGCGGACACCTCTCTATAGCGGACAATTATTGATTCCCCATGGCTGTCCGCTTTAGAGAGGTTTCACTGTATATATATATATAGTGGCGGATCCAGGATATGATCAAGGGAGGAGCTAAACCATAGTTTGTCTCTTTATCCAGAGTAAACAGGATTGAACCCCATTTTATCCAGTGCATACCTGAACGTCAAGGGGGGGGGGGGCTATAGCCTCTACAGCCACCTTTGGATCCGCGCCTGTATGTGTATACTGTTTACAGTGCCGGATTTACGTATAAGCTAAACAAGCTATAGCTTAGGGCCCTGCTCTCTTGGGGCCGAAAAATCTAAAGAAAAACGGGATATACATTTCTAAAATATAAGAAAATTAAAAAATAAAATAAAATGTATATATACGTAGCAACAATGCTTCCTGCTGTGTAGCCTACGTTCATATAATTAATGGGGCTCCTTCTGCTAGTCTGCTTCCTAAATTATCTCTAGTTTGTTCATTTCTGTATGTAGGGTGCCTATGTTCATCTGGACACATAAAGGACCCCATTACCTTAAACAGCTTGGGGCCCCACGAAACCTAAATCCGACTCTGACTATCTATTTATGCATGTTTGCTACCTTTCTTTTCGAAGCAGTGTTTCTTTGATATTGCTTCAGATTCCGGCAGGTTTTACCAAGGAGGGAAGAGTCCTTATTCATTCCAGGCATTCAAACTAGGGACTGGACTACTTGCTTCCAACATTCTGTCCCCCATGTATCCCGGTCTGAATCAATTGCCTAAAGCCCATAAAACATTCAAATTCAAATGTAAATGTTGTTCATCAGTGTCGACACCGAAATATTTCTCAATCAATGGTAGGGGTGTTTGGTATCCTCAATCTGTCTCCCTCTTATTAGCGGAGAAATACTCTATATTTGGTAGTAATTTTTATTTTTTTTAAAAAAAAGTGCTGTTTAATGTATCGCATAGGAAACTAAATTTTTATATGCCCTAGTAGTATAGAAACGCACCATACGGTACCTTACAAAATAAACATCCTATGCCAAGGATGCAAACATTAACAATAATAATAGAAAAACATACTAATAAGCATTTTAAAGACATTCTTTCATTAATCAAGTCGCACTTAAAAGTAGAAAACAATTTTGGTTATGCATGACTTAAAAAAAAAAAAAAAAAATGGGATGCGCTCTAATATAGGCTTACATACAGTTACTTTATAAATTCTTAAAATGACGCGCCCCATTCTTTTTATTTAGGCTTGCATAAATAAGATTATTTTTAACTTTTTAGTGCGAATTGATTAACAAAAGAATGTCTTTAAAAGGTGTTGTATCATTTGTTTTATTTGTTGGACACATTTTCCAAATCCTAAAGTGATATGCAACCAGGGAAATAAGGGCTGGTTAAAGGCTAGTATTTATTTTAGGATAAAATAGTTGAAAATAAAAACATTAAAATTTGCTTTTAAAATAAATAGATATATTGCAAAGTATGAAAGTAAAAATGAAATATTGTATTGTCGCCGGACTTACGTCGCTCTGTGACAGTTCTTAGTTCTATGACGTCAGGAAATAAGTTCAATGTATACGAACACTTATTCAATGTTTGAAACAAACACCTGTTACGTCCTTGTACACTCATCTCCAAAATGATTGTCGCATATCTATAACTGTCTTCATGTAAGAATATAATGTAATACTGAATTTGCTGGGTACTTTTAATACTGATACTATGTGTATAATCGGGAAATGTATATATGGTAAATTTCATAGGAAAATATTTATAAATACGAAAATTAGAATGAGTAAATCATAATGTTGCTAAATGGACACGAAAGTTTTATTTTCGTTTTATTGTTCTTATTTACTCCTCTTTTGACATGAAACTTGCATACATGTCTCTGCCGATTGTACACATACTAACATTATAAGAAATACCGGGTGAATTCGTTATCAAATTATATTCCTACAACAACATATTTATAGACATGCGACAATAATTTTGGACATGAGTGTACCTTCCTGAAGAAGGTGACACATCTTTTAATTCTATTGTTAATGAAGTGGTCTATTTCCCCAAATAAAAACCAATACCAACCAGAGCATATGCTCCATCCTGTCCTTCTAAGCCGGTACCCAAGGCTAAATGTAACATTGCGTCCCTTTCCTGTTGTAATAGGAAAAATTCAGGATGGTCAGCTACTGGTATCGATCCCAGGACCATTCGAATGTGAAGGCGAGACAGAGGGTAAATCTGGTGATCATATTTTGAAAAGAAAATAAAGAAATGGATTCCACTAAAAAAGAGTCACATTGCCAATACATTTCAGATCTTTCTCTGGGTCTTCTGCCTTTCAATTCCAATTTTTTTTTTTTTTTTTTAACCACGAAGGCCCAAAATAAATTAGAATATCGACTCTCCCGTTTTTTTTAATATTTGCATGATTCTTCATTTTATATCAGACTCTTCCTGCACTATTCCCGCGTTATTTACCATAGGTAGAATCCTTTGAGAAAGAGACAGGCGACAAGTGCTTTAGTTCTCTATGGTATGTTTGTGACCGTTGTAGATATTTGAGTGGCTGACGGCTGATATCATGTTGGTCCCTCTTACAATATCTCTGTATTTATTTTTTCTTCAGTTCTGTTTCTCTTTTAGCCAAAAGAAAGGAATTTCACTCCTCTGTCCCATTTACATCCATAACCATCCCCCTCCTGCGCTGTCCAACTTTGACCACATGCAGGGGAAAACGAAGGAAAAGGAGGGGTGCCATTTGCTTTGACGGCATTTCAGCAACAACCCCATCTGTTGCCAAAATAAGGGAACACTTTGCACTGCGATATCTTCGATTTGTCAAGGTCACTTGACTCCTTCCGACTCTTAATGCCTAACTTTCACAACAACGGGCAGGTCTCACCTGTCTTAATATGGATAAAATGCAAATAGGAGCCACTAGACGATATAAATTTAAAAATACATATTAATCTTGTGTCGGTTTCTCAGCATTAAAACAAGCAAGCATCTCCACTACTACTGTAAATGTTAGCTTACATTCTTTTTCCTCTTAGAGGAAAAAAAAAGTTTCATAATTTGATATTTAAAATTGCAGGTTGCCAGTTTCGTAAGTCCCTCCCGCCTTTTCAAACGCAATTATTGCTGCAGTGCGCGCGAAGGAAAAAGAGAGAAACAGAATGCAGAGAGCAAGATGAGGCCGGACGTCAAGGCTACGAAGGAGAGAAGGGATCGATATGATAAAAGGATTTACAGTGGTAGGGTGAGGAGGTTACGCCCCTTATTTTCCTCCACTATTGGCCCTAACCCAACCCCTTCCCCTCTCGATCCTTTCCACAACACACACCATTTCTTCATCCCTACTGTAAATAGCACAAAACCTCAATCTACAAGGCTTCCAATTCAAATCCCTTTGCAACCGTTCCAGTTAACTGTTTCTCTCTCTCTCTCTCTCTCTCTCTCTCTAAGCTAATTCTCTGATGGGCCATACAAATCGCTCACTTATTTCTCGTTTCTCGGTATTCGTTCAGGCTTACCCAGAAAAGAGCGGGTGAAAAAGCCTCTCAACTTACCTTCCACATATTCACTTGGCGTACACAGTATGGAATTCCTTCTGCATAACTTTTTAAACTATAAATTAGACTCCTGAACACTAACAATATTTCAAGAGAAAAGTTTTTGCCCATAAATCTTCCAATAATTCTCTTCTCTTTAATTTTTAGCAGATTTGCGGAACTAAAAATATTTTCCAATTGCCATTGCTTTTGCTTAAAAAAAAAAACAAATATTTGAAAAGTTAAAAAATATATGAACTACATTTACATGCAACGGTAGGTGCAAAAAAAAAAAAAGAATATTTATACGTTAATAAGAGAAGAGTATGAGTAAATTACTGAACTTTTTTTTTCTCTTCAGTGAATAAATATTACCTATTTGCGCGTATTAACTAACTCTACGGCCGGAGACTTATATTCACCGAAAGAAAAGTCCAGAATAAATCTTCATAAAGCTATCATATCCTTCGTGGCCAAATGTTAACGATCGCGTTCTCTGTACATGGCTCCGTGCTCGATCCCTGGTGATGAGAATTCATGTCTCTGGTTCGGTGAGGTAAGGTAAGGTGAGTTTAAGTTTAACGTCGCTTTCAGCAGCGAGGCTATATGAGACGGGACCTACTGATTAACGTGGAATCCGAACCACATGAGCTCCCGCCGGGAATCGAACCCGGGTCTCCTACGCCAAAGGCGCGTACGCTAAGAGCTTAGCCACGAAATAGCTCTGTCTCTGGTTCGGATTTCACCTTAAGTAGTAACACAACTTAGTCTCATACATGCTTGGTGATGAAAAGGGACGTTAAAAATCTAAGAATATTACTCTGGAACGCCATATGGCGCACATAACTGGCGATGATTGTTGTCAGGATTAAATTAGTGCCTGCGTTGAGTGGGCTGGAGCCTAAGGCCCAGCAGCATCATTTCAGGTTTTGCTTGGGGACAAGATCCTCCGAAATATTGTAAGTAGAACTTCATGTTTTTCATTGGTATATTATGATTCCATTAATTAAACTCTACTTAAATCTCAAACTCAGGGGAGGGGCGATTGCTCCCTCCCTTGGAGCCCCAAATAAAACGCCTGCAGAGCTACATATTTGACTCTCTCGTATTTGAATGAGCTATTTACATATTACGATATAAATTGATTTATTGTGTTAGAAATTTCTTATGTTGGCAATTCTATTTTACATACAATTTCTCTTTTCCTTTCTCCTTTTGTATAAGCGTATATTCAACAACGAGATTGTGTGTAACTGCGAAGGAATATTGGATCTATTGTTGAATAATTTATAACACATGAACTACATTTTCTTAGAGGGATAAGGATCCCGAAATATAACCTTTGGTGCCATAGTGTATTGATTCGGACTGTACGTAATCAGTTATTTGCTTCAACTTTTTTTTTCAGGTCAGTACATGCAACGACTTTTATATAATGCTTTCCTACATATTACGGATAGCCGGGGTAGAATATGAAATTTCAGGTCTGAATCCAGCAGCGAGATCAGAGCGTTTGGTTTTATCTCACAGATGTAATTTATGCAAATGTCTATCGTCAAACTTAAAAAAAAAAAGTTACAATTGAGAATTGGAGAACGAAAGTTTTGATCTAGCGACCAATTTGATACATAGTCGTATATGTTATGTATTGGCTAGGTCCCAGATTCGTATTTCCAGTCGCCGCGGTCACCAGGATTTTTTGAGCCATATATATATATATATGCTTGTGTGTTTGAGCAGCCTTATGATGAGTTTCTGACTACGCCACTGGAACACGTCTGTTCTGGCTTAACTGTAAGATCAACCTCATACAGCTTCCGTGCAGACAACTTCAAATAAACCCAAACAAACGAGATCTTTGGACTCAAGTAAGTGGGATGCATTATCTACAATAATCTGGTTAACTTCATTGGGACATTTCTTCTTATTCATCTTTGGAAGCCTGACTCATGGGTTTGAAGGACTTTGTGTACGGTTGTTTCGTGATGAAAAGTTAGTAAACAAGAAATCTAGCGCTGCTTCCTATAAGCTCAATGCAATATGATATCAAGGATATAAAGTTCAGTTCTAAATTTGATTGTTACACTTTCTGTTGATAAAGAGGAAATTCCCATTTCTAACTGAAACCAAACCACTGAACGAGAGAGAGAGAGAGAAGTGAGATTTTGGCAGCTGTGGGTTTTCTTCGTGATTTAATTGACGCAAGGCCAAAGAGATTAGGTGTAAATTTGGGCTTAAGCCAATTTATCCAACACGTTTCTGAAGCCAACAATATCAAGAGTTACTGTTAATGGTAATCCAGCAGCAGAATCAGAAGTCCTTTAAAGACACAAATTAAGGATCAATTGATTTTTCTCAAATTCTTTTAAGGGCTATTTTAGGATTTCTCAACTTATTTCATAAAATGATCCTCTTGTCACCGACTCCTACAAGTAATTTCTGGTTTGTAATAAGCTTTTTGATTACAGTTGCATTTGTATTTATCTTGTATTTCAATATAGTTTTTTAAACTAGTTTTATTCCTCTTTTATTCCAATTGTTTCTTAAACGATTCTTTATTTGTTTAACATTCTTTGCTGTATTTGACCAAAAGAAGCAAATAAAAAATACGTCCATCAAAATACGAAATAATAATTCAAATACATTTATGCTTAAATATGAAAAACTTTTTTTATATTACATTTATCTTTTTCACCTCCTGTATGTATTCCTCTCGCGAACCCGCAAGGAGTTCCGAACATTGTTCCTTTCAGAAAAAAATGTTCCTGAGGGGAAAGGCACTTAGTATTCGGAGGGGCACATATTATTTTCATACGGTACTGCTCTATTTATTATTATATTATAACATATTATCTTGGTATCCTCCCGGGGGGCACCCTCAGAGCTCCGAGGGGGGCAGTGCCTCCCAAAAAACAAGTCTGGAAGAAACACTGGTTCCGAAAAATAGGTTGGGAAACTCTGGGCTACTTCCTTGACGTTTTTCCCCAATGGTGGTAATCATGTTTAACTATCGCGTTAACAATTTTAAATTGTGACATAAGCTGCAAATTCAAACATAGGATATGCACTCATATACAGCATAAAATTGGACTCCACAAAGTATCGCTGCAGTAAACATCGGTTGAAACAAACCCCTGACAATTTCTAAATAGTTTGTGACATTTTCCTGAGGTGTCCGTATCTTAGTTTCGTTTTGGTTCAGTATCATGAGGTGATTGGGGAGCTCCACATTAAGAGATAATGGCTTCTGATTTACCCATCATCTATTAGGACGAGATACCATAGTGGCTCGTGATTCTATGTAGACTATACGTTAGGGATTTTTGCTTTAGTATTCCTACATTGTGAAAAAAATATAGGTGGCATACTTAAAAAGATAGGTTACATGCGTAATTCCTGTAGTTTTTAGACAACCTACAGCAGACGTATAAATGAAAACGCATGCTTTATAATACTCTCTGTATAAGTGTTCCATCTATACGTACTTTCTGTAGAAAAATATGAAACAATGTAGGCGCCAGGATCTCACATACAAATGGACGTATATAACATATAGCTGACGAAGGTAACATAAGTATATGCATGTGACACACGGAAAGCTGTTAGATGTCAGACATCCCGCAACGACGTGCCTATGTAGCATACGGATAACGTATGCTCCGTACTATTTCTATAGTAAGTAAGGATACCGTATATTTGTACAATATACCGCTGTCCGGAGAACGGATTTTTCTCTGTGTAAGTTGTAGTTAGAACAGAACATAGTAAATAATAATAAAATGAAAATAAATAACAGTGACTGCGATATTGGGAGAACATAAAGCCAATTATCTCAACTCCAATTTTATTATTTCTTTCTTTTTTCCCTATTTATGCCAGGACTTCCAACCGTGTCATTCATAATGACATAACCACATTTACCGCGTGGGAACACTTTGTCACACAAATTTCGATACAGAAACCGGAAAAAGCTGTATTGGGGATTTAAACCGTTATTTATTAGAGTTACACAACGGATAATTATCCCCAAATTAATTTTCAATATACTCATATACAGGGAAGCAGAAGGAGATATTGTAATAATGAAACAAAAATCAACATGTAAACTGCCAAATGATGCAAAATTAATGTTTCACACTATGATTAAACAAAATAATGCTCAGTTTAGTTGAGATAAATGAAATTATTTCTAGTGTCTGGGTGCTGAAGATTTTCTAGATTATAGGCTTTTCCCCAATGGTGGTAATCATGTTTAACCATCGCGTTAACAATTTTAAATTGTGACATAAGCTCCAAATTCAAACATAGGATATGAACTCATATACAGTATAAAATTGAACTCCACAAAGTATCGCTGCAGTAAACATCGGTTGAAACAAACCTCTGACAATTTCTAAATTGAAGTTCCTTAGGAGCTGAAAGCTTTAGTACACTGATTTATTTGCGTATAGTTCGTGGTTCGATCTTCAGTAGAGACGTATTTGGTTTGAATTCCACGACGAAATGTAATTCCATGTCTCTTATACCCTGGCGGCAGGCATCATTAGAAAAGTCACTCTTATTAGGTTGTCAAAAGTTGCTTGCCCTACCGAATTAACGTTATGTTTTGGCTTATCTTGACTGTCTATATCAACATATACGAGGTATGTTCAAAAAGTATCGAACCTTTGCTTGGCAAAAATACGTTTATTGATTTGGAAATCCGCAACACTAATCCCTTTCAAAGTAGTCTCTAGAAATAAGTTGGTAATGCACACCCTGCTCTCCAAGCACTCCCGCCATTGCTGAACACTTCTCAAACGCAATTTTTGGAATGGTAAGCAACAGTGCCGTCGCATTCCGCATGATGTCTTCTCTTGACTCAAATTGGGTTCCCTTTTTAGTGGTGTTTTCAGCTTGGGAAATAACAAAAAGTCACACGGAGCCATGTCAGGTAAGTAGGGAGCCTGGCTATACACAGGAATGTTGTGTTTGGCGATGAAAACTTGGATCAAATTTCGTGGACACTCTCCTCATGCCCAAATTCCTCGCTCAAAATTGAATGTACCGATCCGATTGAATGGTTTCCACTTGAGTATCGCGAAGTTTTTGGCAAAATTTGATGCAATATCACTGCTCAAGTTTTTCTGTGATCTTTCAAAAAATATAAATCCGACGGCCGCTCACTACACATCTTCAATAGTTGGCCGACTACCGAGCGACTGACATTTTCCGCGAGCGGGGAAAAAAAATCACGACTCCACATAAATGTTACCTTTACATCTTCATAGTTTCCCGCGCTTCATTGGTTCACACGGGAAAAAGAAGGTTAGATACTTCTTGAACACACTTAGTATACAACGTCACTTGGTAAGTTGGCAGATTGGAGATTAGAATCCTTTTCTGCACAGAGGCTATATGAGATGTGGATCCACAATGTAAAGAAAAAGTTTTCAAAAAATACAAGCAAAAAACAAATGAACAAAACAAACGTGTCTAACACTTTTTAAAACAAAACTATAGATAAATTAATCTGATCACATAACTTCTGTCACAGAAATTGGACACTCAACCAACTAGGGTGGTGCGAACGGTCCCGGGTTCAATTCCCGATGCGAGCACTCGGTCGAAAAGATGTAAAAAGCATTTTCAGGCCAGCCATCCTGAATGAGGTTTTCCAAATTCATACCAGGCAAATACTGGGGCGGTAGCTAACATACAGGTTCCAGGCCGATTTCTTCCTTCCCTTTCCTCGGATAGTGTGATAGCCGAGGGACGTCATCCCTCATACGTTACGGGCTAAGTGGCCATAGATGCCGAAAGCCAAGAAATCTAAATCCTAAATCTTAAATCAACCATGGAAAATTTGATAAGAAAAGGGAAAATTTTGTCAGCCGAGGGAAATTTTCTTAAGGGAACTTACAAACACTGATTCGGAGGCCATGTTGAGTTCTTGTGCTATTTTTTTTTTTTTTTTTTTTTTTTTTTAGCCCATTGATGTAGTGTATGTGAAGAATACTGCTTAGCTATTAGCGAAGAAAAATTTCTTAATTGCTTATTTTATTAGCATATAAATATAATAGGAATTTAACATTTCTCATTGAGATATAGCGCTTGTTGCAGAATCTGAAAAGGACATCAATAAAATGTTAGAAAACCTGAAGATGGGCTTTGAAGAATATGGGATAAAAATAAATGTTAGAATGACAAAAACCATGGTGATTGGAAAATGAAATGAAATCTTTGAGTTTTACGTCCCATGGTTATGCCGGTGAGGCTAAAGGAGACGGTGATGATGAGTAATGAATGAAATGGTGGATTGAAGAAAGTGGGAGGAAACGGGAGAACCCGAGGAAACCCACGCACATGGTGTTTGTCGACCACAAAGTTCACTTGGCGGGGGCTGGGATCGAACCCGGGACCCCAAGCACCAGAGGTGAACGCTCTATCACTGAGCCACCGCGGCCCCTATGGTGATTGGAACGAAAAGGTCTGTGTCAAATATAAAAGTAGGAGGGGAGAAAATAGAACAAGTGAATAGTTTTCGACATCTGAGTAGTATTCTTAGTAATGACATGAAGTGCGAAAGTGAAATAAAAGCAAGGATGGAAATGGCGAAAGAAGCCTTTAGGAGGAAGAAAAGTCTGTTTTGTGGGACCTTGAATAGAGAGTTGAGAAAAAGACTCATAAAATGCTTCGTGTGGAGTGTTGTACTGTATGGGGCGGAAACGTGGACATTACGTAAAAGTGATGAAAAACGACTGGAAGCATTCGAAATGTGGGTATGGAGAAGGATGGAAAGAATTAGTTGGGTCGCGCGGAAAACGAATGAGAGGGTATTAGAAATGGTGGGTGGAGAAAAGAACACTTTTAGATATTATTAAGAAGAGGAAGAGGAACTGGTTGGGACAAGGCCAACATACACTAGCGTATTTTCAGCGCGCATTTTCGGTCCGTAAAATGATGTCGTAAATTTCGGTCCGTAAGTTGGCCCATACACCTAGCGTAAAAATAGGCGCGTAAAAGAAGAAGAAAATGAAGCGGACATTCTTCGCTCTTCCTCTTGCCTGTTGTTTGAGCACATGGTAGTTTTCCAGTTTACTCAAGTTGCTTGAACAAGATGGATCTGTCTGAGGCCATGGTTTTAAGTGCAGGTGCTATAAACATTGTGTTGTAAAGTAAAAGAATAAAAAGAAAGCATAGAAGAAACAGAAAGATTTGGACCAGGAAATGGATTTTAGTTGGTATTGTTGCATGTTAATAGATAGATAATGCAATAAATAATACACTAATGATTACTGATAATTACACTAATAAATAATCAACTGGATGAATCACACCGACAAGTTTTGTAGATAACTATACGAACATATTATACACACAACAGCATGTCAAACAATTGCAAGGGTGTTTTTTTTTTTTTCTCACTGCTCATAGTAGAGAGCACGTTGTTCTCAATATACTATTTCCATTAAACATGATCTGAAATACACTGTTGCAGCAAAGCTTTGTCAAAGTGGTACGTCACAATATGAAATAAACAGACTGCAGGGGCGCCCGAAGAAAATTTTCTAGAGCGGGACCCATCTCCATGGTTGCTATATTATGTCTCGTATTTAATATACATGGTTTGCTATATTAAGTATACATTTTCGTGAACCATCCTGCCCTCCCTTTCGGGCGCCTATGACAGACTGGGAGCCACGCCGAAGAGGATTAAAAATTCACATTTATCTATATTACGTCCAAGCAACTCAATCCATTTGGCCTATTTTGGGTACAATCTTAGATCATTGTACTTAGTGATCTGAGATCACTAAATATTTATATAAATCATACTTCGAAGGAGGAGGACACAGGACAGGGAAAAAGTTATATTGAATTTTTTACGAAGGGCCGCGGTGGCTCAGTGGTAGAGCGTTCACATCTGGTGCTTGGGTTCCTGGGTTCGATCACAGCCCCCGCCAAGTGAACTTTGTGGTGGACAAATACCGTGTGCGTGGGTTTTCTCGGGGTTCTCCCGTTTCCTCCCACTTTCTTCATTTCACCATTTCATTCATTACTCATTATCACCGTCTCCTTTAACCTAACCGGCATAACCGTGGGACGTAAAACTTAAAAATTTCATTTCATTTCATTTTCAATTTTTTACGATGTAGATTGGAAACATTTAAATTTCTAAACAGACACAATGATGATTTAATACAATCTGAACGAGCTTGATGTGTGGTTTCCTCTTACCTTCCGAAATAAGCCTATTGTTTGGAACTGCAGTTTACAAAAAATAAGGGAGTAAAGGAGTGTTCCGATAGTTGAATAATTGGTTAATTTTTTTTTTTTTTTTTTTTTTTTTTGTTATACAATGTTTTAGACTGTTGACTTTGGTCGTTAAAAAGTGGGTTACTGAATGATAAATTCAATTTAAAGAAAATATGATTTATTAATGGTTGCAGCTTTCGTTTTTTTCTTTCTTACAATATTAACGAAGAATATAGTAGTAACAAAAAATGAAATGAAATCTTTAAGTTTTACGTCCCACGGTTATGCCGGTTAGGCTAAAGGAGACGGTGATTATGAGAGATGAGTGAAATGGTGGAATGAAGAAAGTGGGAGGAAACGGGAGAACCCCGAGAAAACCCACGAGCACGGTGTTTGTCCACCACAAAGTTCACTTGGCAGTTCACTGGGATCGAACCCGGGACCCCAAGCACCAGAGGTGAACGCTCTACCACTGAGCCAACGCGCCCCCATAGTAGTAACAAATAGAATAAATTATCCCCTCACGGAATACCAATTTTTACTACCTTATCCACAGCTCAAAAATAGACCAGAAAGAGAAAACAAGACTTATACAACTACCTCCAGCCCCCTTCTTTATAAATAGTTTGATCCTTGTTACCTCGGCTTTTGTAAGTTGAAGGAATCCTCCCCGTTGCTTCCACCTACCTTTTTTTATTTTAAAGTTTATCTTGCCATTTAGTTTTTATCAAGTTGTTAAAAATAATTTAAATATTTATTTATTGAAAGGTTGGGTGTTAGCGGATTTAGGTAATTTCATCACCGGTGATTTTGTCACCAAAATATTAGCATGTAGGTTATTTCGCTCACCGGAAATTTCGACATAGTAATTTCGTTACTTGTAACTTTGTCACCAAAATTTTAGCATGCAGGAAATTTTGTCATGGTCATTTTTTCACCTTTGTTGAACTAAGTAGAGACAAAGTAAACGACCGAAACAGCTGACCTTATCTTAATCAAAGTTGGAAAACAATTTAGTTGGTGTTCGACTCTGGAAAATCAAAGTTTCGGATCCTCGAAGCAAGAACAAACAGCAGTAAAATAACACAAGCAAATGTTAAAAGCACAGGCAAAATGGGCCAGTAATGGATTTATATATCACTATTTACAAAAATTAAGTTTTGGCAATATTAAAATTTCAGAACAGAAAATTAGCAAACAAAATATAACTTGTATTAATGCAATAAATGCTTTACATTTTCATTTTCTACTATTCATAACATGATAGGAAACAACAAGCATGTTTTTTCAAACATTTAGTTCCAGTGTTATACGTTAAGCACAAAGATTAGAGCCGTTTCTGAAAAATCTGAAACACTCTTCTAGTTTGCTGTTTGGGTGGTTGCCCCACAGCATCTTGATGAAGCACAGCTGAAACCGTTGCTTCAACTTGTTGAATTTCATGAATAAGCTTCCAAATAGTTGCGTGGACATTCCTACTAGATGATGAAACTTCTAGTTCCACAATTCACAAATATTATTTATTCTAGAATTGCTGTTAAAGGTAGATTGGTGAACATTCCAATTGTCTGGGGGATATAGACGGGGCACATTACGCAAACAAAATTCCCAGACCGAGCTTTAACACGGCGATACGTGTTTGACACGTAAGTGCTATCAAAACAGTCCAGAAGTTCCAGCTCTTCCTCCGAAGTCACTTGTATTAATCGATGCACATCTGCTATTGGAAGAAATGCAAATCTGTTTATTTTCTCGCAAAATAAACGAAAATTTTAATTGCTCTTGTACCGTTCTAAGAGTCCAAGCTCTTGGACCTTCCTCCATGTTGACTGAGTCAGGTGAAAAAAGTAACGCTATAAACGAGTTGAATCTCCAAAAGTTGCATTTACACTATAATAAAATCCATTAGCATAGTTACAGGTCCGGATATTCACTAAATTCACTGCACTGATGCACCACCACACGAAACAGTTCTTCATATTAATTTTGTGTCTTGGTCTACATTAGGGCGTATACCTAGTAAAGGAAGTCTCACCTCAAACAACATTTTTTTTTTTTTTGAGCCATTGAAAAGTTGCGTTCACAATCCATGTTTCACTTTTTAATAGGTTGATAAGGCTATATTTAAAGGAAACATCCAGAAATATTTATACGTTTTTCTTCCTTTATAGAAATTTGTTCTCCACATATATCCAATAACAATTTGCCAATGTTTACTCAGAGTTCAAATATAATATAACTCTTTTAATAGCTCTTTAAAAAGGCCACTCTTTTCAAATGACTCTGTTAACTTGGAAGGTCCAAGAGTTTGAACTCAGAGAACGGTACTAGAACGAAGAAAATTTTCGTCTATTCTGCGGGAAAATTAACAGATTGGCGTATCTTCCCATATTTGTTTATTATTTTCTGTTCTGAAATTTTTATATTCGCGAAATTTAATATTTGTAAATAGTGAATAATGAACCCATTAGTGCCCCATGTTGCCTGTGCTTTTAACATTTGCTCAAGCAGACATTATTTTCTCCTACTGGTGCTTGTTCTTGCGTCGAGTACCAGAAACTTCAATTTTGCAGAGTTCAACACCAACTGAATTGTTTTCTAAGTTTTATTAAAATAACGTAATCTGTTTGATCGTTTGCTTTGTCTCTATTTAATTCAACAAAGGTGAAGAAATAACCGTGACAAAATTTCCTATATGACAATATTTCTGTGATAGAATTACTGGAAACTTTTATCTCTTGTCTCAAATACAATATCTAAAATATGTAACTCTTTATTTAATAAAAATAATATATTTTGATTATGCTGCACAGTTTTGGCAGTTGAAGATTAAAGAAAACAATTTCAAAAACTTTTTCGAGTTCATTCACTGTACTTGTATTATGTTCTAAAAGACACTGGTGATGAAATTATCGTGACATTATTTTCGGTGACGAAATTACCTATATGGTAATATTTTGGTGACAAAATTACCGGTGACGAAATTACCGTGACGAATTTTCCGGTGACAAAATTACCTACTCTGGTTTTCGTTTATTGCCAGTTTATATCTGTTTATTTTCATGTTTTCTTTAAATGTAGTCTTTAGTAATTTACTGTATTAAAAAAATGTTTTAAACTTAATGACTTTTTTCTTCGTTCTTGCTGTCGGGTATGTGACATGAGGGTAAAATCCACCCGAACTTGAGGGTTTCCACATATACATACAAATCAATTGAGTAGTAGAAAGGGCGAACTCAACATCGGATAATTTTCTTTAAATTCGAGTGATAAGTTTCTAAACTTAATACTTTTATCAGATTTCCAAGGGAAGGTTTTCGAATTTTCTTCCTATCCCCCAAAATAAAGGAAGTTCACTGATAGATGAAAATAAAAAGACAAACGCGATTTTATCGAAAATGACTAACGATTCTTCTCGTACATCAATATTTCATTACCACTTTTATTATCTGGCATAAGTTATTTCTGTGATAAAAATACAAAAAGGTTAGTTTACTCTTGCCTGAGAGTTTTTTCGAGATATTTTCTCAAACACGAGTCAGTTAATTTTGTTCGTAATTGATAAATAAATGGTTTATTAATAACCGGACAATATGACGTAACTAATTTTTCCTGAAAAAATCCACAACGGGTAGTTTACTCTTGAGGGAGAATTTTTTTCGAATTTCTGAAAAACGCCTTAGGTGATAGTTCATATTTCATAAATAAATGTTTAATTAATAGCCTGCAATATGGAAACATCCACACGAAACAGTCTTGAAGATGAGTTTCTACTATGTTCAATATGTAATGTCTATGAAAAATATACACTATTAAGTAGCAGATTGCGTCAATTATGTCAATTCTCCTAATAATGATGCATATACTACTTACAAACATGGTAAAACAATTGAGTTGTTCGTGAAATAAATTATTTAAATGACAAGTATTGAGTGTTACATAATATTTTATGGCAATATACCTTAAGTTGACATTTATCTAGGAAGGTTTGATAGTACTCCCAACACTAAGATTGAGAAATGCTTTAATAAGTTAATATAAATTTATGAGTGTATTTCCTGTAAATGCGTGTAATTTTCAATTCTGGTCTTAGTTATGAGCTCTTTTGGGCTTAAATCTATTGTACTTTTCAGGTAAGTGTTCGTAAACATATCCCCATCATGATGAGATATAATACAATGTTGAAAAATATTCAACATGGCCAGAACCTCGAATTGAACCAGAACTTTTACGGCTGGGAAGCAACCATACAGAAAAAAAACTGTACAACGATTTGCTATTTGATTTAGTATATAAGCATTAATGATGAAATAGGATTATTATTAGATTTAAATATTTGCACAAACTGAGGTTTGGAACAATATACGAAGAAAGAAACATTATATATATCGTGGTTTATTGAATTTTTTTACGAGTAATATAAAGATCACGTGAAAAAATAGTTACTTTCTGAACCTATTTCGCTATAAATTCTTGTAAAGTTGAGAAAGTACTTAAAATAACAAGCAGCACATTGTCAAAATAGCAAGAATCGTCATCGAATTTCGATATTCAAACTCAATTATTTGCTCCGTGTTATCAGGGAAATATCGGATAGTATCTTGTTCAAGGTCAGGATTACTACTATTTAAACTTACAGATACAGCACTAGGCCATTTTACTCTGAAACATTTTAACAATTTGATAACAATTTAATAACAATTTGAGGTCAAGATGGTACAAGACAACAGCGACATTACAAAAATAGCTTATTTAATAGATGATCTGAAAGTATACTCACTTGAAAAAACGTCTACAGTTTCTGGTAACTGATTATAGGTACTGATCTAATTTTGTTTAGAAGGGACCTTTGGATAATATTAACTCTCACAGCTCGAGTGTAAAAGAGATCACTAGACCGTGTTGTTCTCGTGGGTACGCGAAAATTGATCTGACTTAACAACTGTTCATATATGTGGCCATTTACAATTTTTTGGAAAAATATTAGGTCAGAAATTTTGTTTCTCACTAGGGGAGGTTTGATATTGAGGGATTTTAAAACGTTATTTTTTGGAAGTGTTCGGAGGTGAGGTACTCGGTAGGATACAATGGCTAAAAAGAAATTAATTACGGAATTTAATTTTTTAAATGAGTAGGGCAGGCCATAGACCAGATAGGAGAACAATACTCACTAGTGGGAGCAACATATGATTTATAGATAATTTTCAATTCGGCAAGAATTGGTCAAATGCTATTGACAGTCATACTTTTTTTTTTTTTTTTAAAAAATATCACAACAGAGGGCCAGAGCGGCTCACTGCTAAAGCACTTATCTCTGGTGCGTGGGGTCCCTGGTTCAATCCCCGTGCAAATAAGTTTGTGTGGGCAACATCATGTCCGTGGGTTTTTTCGGGGTACTCTCGTTTCCTCCCAAATTTCATTCCACCAATTCTCTCATCATCATTTACTTGGCTTAATTATTGTATTCTTTAGTCTAAATGGCATATTCGTGGGAAGTTAAACTCAAAGATTTCATTTCAGTATCACAACATGGGCAACTCTGAAGGTGTGACTTCATCTTTATATGCGCCTTTACCTGTGTGAAAAAAAAAACAAACTAATGTCCAAATATTAAATTAAATCTTAAATTCCTAGTCGAAAGGCATGAGGTTCGATAAGTTTAGCGAGCCTATATGAGAAGTAGAACCCGAACTGCATGAGCTTCCGCCTAGAATCGAACAGGGCGCCCCGCACAGAGGACGGGTACGCTGACTATATAGCCACGGAGGAGCTCTCATAATTTGCGAATTCAGATTAGGAAGTATTGGATTTAAATACCTTTTTCTCTGTACACTCAAAATTAATTAAGAATTTTAATTAGGAAATAATGTCTCGTTTTGTGCAATAGGAAATATTAGTTTAGCCGAAATCATATATTGTATGGAAAGACTGAAACTAGATTGGAATGATGATTTCTGGTGAGTCTACCAGCAAACCTCAGCAACGATTCGCGAGAACAATACAAGAACAGGTTTTCTCTTCTGAAAACAATAAGACCAGACCAGGGAGAAGGCCGTGGAAAGGGCAAGAGACCACCTGCTGCTCGAAAACCCTTTCATCTGAGCCGTTTTTACGCGCCGTATTTACGCTCGAAGTTAAAAGCAGACAGACTTTTCCAGCGTATAAAAATTCGGTACGTAAACGTACGCCAGGCCCCATACACTAACGTATTGACAGCTGCTAACAAGACTAGCGCAAGAAATTTTATGGCTACGGCGGAAAAATACGTCAGTGTATGGCTCGTATAAGACCAGCCATACACTGACGTATTTTTCCGCCGTAGCCATAAAATTTCATGCGCTAGTCTTGTTAGCAGCTGTCAATACGTTAGTGTATGGGACCTGGCGTACGTTTACGTACCGAATTTTTATACGCTTGAAAAGTCTGGTTGCTTTTAACTTCGAGCGTAAATACGGCGCGTAAAAACGGCTCAGATGAAAGGGCTTTCGAGCAGCAGGTGGTCTTTTGCCCTTTCCACGGCCTTCTCCCTGGTCTGGTCTTATTGTTTTCAGAAGAGAAAACCTGTTCTTGAGTTGTCCTCGCGAATCGCTGCTGAGGTTTGCTGGTAGACTCACCAGAAATCTTCATTCCAATCTAGTTTCAGTCTTTCTATACAATACATGATTTCGGCTAAATTAATATTCTCTATTGCACAAAACGAGACATTATTTCCTAATTAAAATTCATAATTAATTTTCAGTACACAGAGGAAAAGGTATTGAAATTCAATACTTTCTAATTAGAATTCGAAAATGATGAGAGCTCCTCCGTGGCTATATAGTCAGCGTAAGCTTCTCCGGCGCAGGACATCCTGTTCGATTCTCGGCAGAAGCTCACGCAGTTTGGATCTCACTTCTCATATAGCCTCGCTGTCTGAGAGGTCGCTAAATTCAAACCCAATCCAATCGAACATGATGTCTTTCGACTACGAATTTAACATTAAATTTAATATTTGACAATTAGTCCCCCCCCCCACACACACAGAGGTCAAGATGGTTATAAAAATGAAGTCACACCTTTAGAGTTGCTCATTTTCTGATATTAGAAAGAGAAGTATAACATGACTTTTAATAGCATGTGACCAATTCCCGCCAAACTAAAAATGTCATGCTATTTAGAAAAGAGAGAGAAAGCAAGAGAAGGGAAAGGTTAGGGCAGCGTTTCCCAAGCTTTCTCAACTTGCGGCACACTGCAGGTGTAACTTTAATTCTCGCGGCACACTCCTATAGATGTTATTATTATTATTATTATTATTATTATTATTATTATTATTATTATTATTATTATTATTATTATTATTATTATTTGTAAATAAAAAATACAGTGGTATTTTTTTTCCTGTGATTACTGATATCCTTTTCACAGAGAAGAAAGGCTCTATCACTGTTTTTACCCCCGTGGTAAATCGTTATGTTTATTTTTCATTCTCATTTTAAAATAGAAAACAATTGCAATGAAATAAAAAGGGCTCAGGTTTTTAAAAATACACTTTCTTTTTCGATAACTGAATCCAACCTTCCACTAAGAACGAAGATCACTAAATAAGGAACGAACAAACAAATCTCTTTTAGTATTAAAACACAAATGTAGGTAATTTGTATGCTTGTTTGCTTTGCAAAAGGATTGAATGATATTTTAAAATTTCAAGTTACGAAACAGTCTGCAACAATAAAGAAAAAGCGGTAATGGTCATAGCAATGATAACAAATACTTTTTTCAACATTAAAATGTACAGAAATGTAACACAGCATGAAACTTAAAATTGTAGATTTATAGTAGAGGTTCATAGTAATAAGAAATACAAAAATACATTTTTTCCAATCTTGCAATTTGATTGCTATAGAATTAATAATTTTGTTTCGATCTCCTCGCGGCACACCAGCGGCCCATTCGCGGCACACCGGTTGGGAAACGCTGGGTTAGGGCAACCAACAGTAGAGTACGCAGGAATTTATTTCGGGAGCGTTCCAAACTCAATATGAGGGTATTTTATATTAAAATTCCTAAAATTGTCCCTAAAATTAGGCTAAATTTACACAAAAGTCGAAATTTTGGGGGGTCCGCACCCCCAGGACCCGCCCCCTGCGTACGTCCCTGGAAACCAACATAAAATGTTACTTCCAGACATACTTTCTCGTTCGCTTGGTTCTCTCCGGTCGAATATGAATAAAAATGTCGCCAGTAGCAAAGATAAATTACATTTCACTCTTATGAAGAACACTCCTTCACCAAATAATGTTCAAATTCAGCTTTCTGATATTTTATTTTGTCCCACGCTACCCGTACAATATTTTTGAAAGAAATCACTACCAGCATAGAGGCTACAGGTACCTACTAGGTAAATTTAAGAATAAAAAGTAATAATCCTGACCTTCAACAAGATATTATCTCGATATCTGCCTGATAAAACAGCAAAAAATTGCGTTTGACTATCGAAATTCGGTGAATTTTTTGTTGCTATTGCGACCACCTGCTGCTTGTTATTTTAAGTACCTTCTCAATTTTACAAGAACTAGTAACAAAATAGGTTCAGAAAGTCACTATTTTTTTTCCCCCGTGGTCTTAACATTACTTGTGAAAAAGAAAATGTGAGAAACCGCAATACATGGCCTAATGTTTCTTTCTTTGTGAATTATTTCAAACCTCAGATTGTACATATATTTAAATTTAATAGACCTAATAATCCTATTTCACCATTAATGCTCACATACTAAGTCTAAATAGCACAATCATTGTACTGCTTGCTTTAGTTGCTTGCTTTTCAGCCTAAAAGTTCTAGTTCAATCCAGGGTACCAGCTATGTTGAATATTTTTCAACATTTTATTATATCTCGTCATGATGGGGACTGTACCAACACTTATTTGAAAAGCTTAAGTAGACTCAAAACAGAACATACCTAACAAAAATATTGAAATGACACCCATTTGCAGGAAACAGGATTACACTCATAATAGTTCATGTTAACTTGTAGTATGCCATTAAAGCATTTCTCAACTTTTGTGGTGTGGTTACTATCAATTCTTCAAAGATAAACGTTAACTTAAGGTCTATTACCACAAAATATTAAATAACAATGAATATCTGACACTTAAATAATTTCTTTCACGAACAACTCAATCATTTTACTGAGCTCCTTTGTGGCTAAACGGTTAGCGTGCGTGTCTTTGGCGTGGGAGATCCGGATCGCTTCCCGGTGGGAGCTCATGTGGTTCGGATTCCATGTTAATCAATAGGTCTCGTCTCATATAGCCTCGCTGCTGAAAGGGACGTTAAATTCAAAATCAACTCAACTTAATCGTTTTATTATGTTTATAAGTAGCATGTCCATCAGTGTCAGGAGAATTTATGTATTAATTGACACAACTTCTTACTTAATAGTGTTATTTTAGTGCCATTTTTACTACTAGAGCTTCGAAATTAATTGATATTTAATTGTTTTCAGTTTCGTATAACATACAAGTTTGTTTACATTTTTCTTTTTACTTTCTGCTTAATTCCTTATAATTACGCTTTCTTACAGTGAAATATGTCTTATTCAATGAATACAAGAACTATGAGTATTAAAAACATACAATTCGACGGATCTTTACACTGAGAAAAATGAAAATTTAAAATAAAACAAATCTGTTTATTTTTTGAACCAGTAAATGGAAACTCCTCCGACATAGATTGCTTCAAATCATTGGTTAATAATAATAATAATAATAATAATAATAATAATAATAATAATAATAATAATAATAATAATAATAATAATAATAATAATAATAATAATAATAATAATATTAACAATAATAAATTTAAACGAACGAATGGATTTGGTTCAGTGTCTTTAATGAGCTAACAGTTTAAACTTCATTTGAAAAAGAAATTTATATATATATATATATATATATATATATATATATATATATATATATATATATATATATATTACAATAATGAGGAATATCACAGTCGAATCGATAAGTGTTAGTAAACAATACGAATGTTTAGAAGGTGAATGAAAAACAGAGCCGTAGCTAGACATTTCGGCGCCAGGGGCGAAGTAGAATTCGGCACCGCTACACTCACCTTATCAAGCTTCCTTCCTTCCTTTATTTATTTATTTATTTACAAATAAGAGAAACAGCTGTTCTTGTTATGCTACGTTGAATTTTTATCATGCTGCTTGCACAGACTATTGCAACAACCGAAAGTGATCATTCTCTATTCTTTTACAAATAAAAGCTGTTTTCAAGAGGCTTATTTTGGACTTTTTGTTAAACTTACAAAACTGCCTTTGCTGTACACACATCCACTTTGAGAAAAGTTATAACTTTTTACGTTTCATACTATATATAAGAAATGAAATTTTAATACGTTAGAAACTATGTGATTTAAAAATGTTCGAAATGGGTAACAGCATCAATTTCCAGTAATAATTGTAAACTTTTGTAATTTTATTCTGTATGTGACCACATAAAGAAGATTTTAATTTTGATCGTTTTACGGTCAAAAATATTTTGTGAAATGTAACGGAAACTCTAAAGAGACCTTCTTTGCGAGTTTCTTAATATTGATCGATGGAGGTAAAGAATATGTTTAATGTTCGTACTTGAAATCCAAAATGTAGTTTGGCTACTACATACACTATGTGATCAAAAGTATCCGGGCACCCCCAAAACATACGTTTTTCATATTAGGTACATTGTGCTGCCACCTACTGCCAGGTACTCATTATCAGCGACCTCAGTAGTCATTAGACATCGTGAGAAAGGAGAGTGGAGCGCTCAGCGGAACTCACGGACTTCGAACGTGGTCAGGTGATTGGGTGTCACTTGTGTCAGAAGTCTGTACGCGAGATTTCCACACTCCTAAACATCCCTAGGTCGACTGTGTCTGATGTGATAGTGAAGTAGAAACGTGAAGGGTCACGTACAGCACAAAAGCGTACAGGCCGACCTCGTCTGTTGACTGACAGAGACCGTCGACTGTTGAAGAGAGTCGTAAAGTGTAATAGACAGACATCTATCCAGACCATCACACAGGAATTCCAAACTGCATCAGGATCCACTCCAAGTACTATGACAGTTAGGCGTGAGATGAGAAAACTTGGATTTCATGGTCGAGTGGCTGCTCATAAGCCACACATCACGCAGGTAAATACCTCGCTTGGTGTAAGGAGCGTAAACATTGGACGATTGAACAGTGGAAAAACGTTGTGTGGAGTGACGAATCACGGTACACAATGTGGCCATCCGATGGCAGGGTGTGGGTATGGCGAATGCCCGGTAAACGTCATCTGTCAGCACGTGTAGTGCCAACAGTAAAATTCGGAGGTGATGATGTTATTGTGTGGTCGTGTTTCTCTTGGAGGGGGCTTGCACCCCTTGTTGTTTTGCGTAGCACTCTCACAGCGCAGACCTACATTGATATTTTAAGCACCTTCTTGCTTCCCACTGTTGAAGAGCAATTCGGGGATGGCGATTGCATCTTTCAACACGATTGAGAACCTGTTCATACTGCATGGCCTGTGGCGGAGTGGTTACACAGCCACAACATCCCTGTGATGGACTGGCCTGCACAGAGTCCTGACTTGAATGCTATAGAACATCTTTGGGATGTTTTGGAACGCAGACTGTGCCAGGCCTCACCAACCTACATCGATACCTCTCTTCAGATCTGCACTCCGTGAAGAATGGGCTGCCATTCCCCAAGAAACCTTCCAGCACTGATTGAAAGTATGCCTGCAAGGGTGGAAGCTGTTATCAAGGCTAATGGTGGGCCAACACCATATTGGATTCCAGCAGTACCGATGGAGGACGCCACGAACTTCTAAGTCATTTTCAGCCGGGTGTCCGGATACTTTTGATCACACAGTGTATGTTTAAAATTATAGTACTTACTTAATTTCTTAATGACTGAAAATTCTGAATTTAAGGTTACCTTTATTAATAAAAATATTAAAATACACACACACACACACAGATATATATATATATATATATATATATATATATATATATATATATATATATATATAATGTATGTGTGTATTTTGTATGTATGTAGATAAATAAAAAAAAAATATCACACAACTAGATACGTAAGCACAAAAAAGAATCCTGGCGATACAATGAAGAAATGATCCCAATAAATTTCTTTAAATTGGAAGCATTTCATGTCAATGAAATTAAAAAAAAAAAAAACTGGTAGCGATGAGTCTTTGAAAAAGACGAAATTCGTGGGGTAAAGTTCTGACCCATGAAGCCCCTGTTCTACAACTGTTTAAATTCAAGAACGTTATTATTCTCCTTGTTTACCTTCATTTTTAATATTCCCACGCAAACAACAACTTGTGTGTCTCTTCACTCCTTTCATTTTTCATACCTTTATTCTCACCGTCATGATTAAAACGATTGGTAAGAAAAACGTGATTAACTAACCAAACTCATCATCATCAAAATGCCGAATACGTACGTATTTAAGACTGTGACCGTTTCTGATTTTGAAAACGCTCTTGTTTACACTGTAAGTCATTACTTGGCAGCATGTATGTCACATCGTCATTAAGAAATCATATATAATAGCTTTTTTTTTTTTAAGTAATAAGTAAAAACTTGTTATAACTCTTATTGAAACATTTGGATTGCGGGCGTAGCAAGCAAGAAAATTTTTAACAAATCTATTTTCATTTCCAATACTTTCCTTTCTTCTTGCTTCTTCGGCACCCTCTTGCTATCAGCGCCCGGGGAACCGCCCCGCTGGCCCCCCAACTTAGCTACGACTCTGATGAGAACTATTCTAAATATAACGCAATCTATTCTACAGGTGCTAAATGGATAAGGGATAACACAAGCACTTATATATTTAAAAATTAGTTGTATTTAAGGTAAAGTATTTTTTATCTTAAAAAGATATTTTAACTTCCAAAAACTTCTTATTATGAGCAAATGTACTATCCAATGTAATGTAGCATGGTGTATTAATATCGTCACTGTTAGAACAAATGCTATGCTTCAAAAATTGTGAAAGAAAACAGGAGAGTGAATTAGTTGCCGCATGTCATATTAGTAAAGTACAACAATACAATTGATATTGTTTTCATTTGGTTATGTTATATCCCAGATTAAGTGTTAATTCGTTTTCTAAATATAAAATTTTAATTATTCTAGATATTCTTTGTAACTTTTAAATAGCTTGTCAAGTCACACTTCGAAATTAAAACTTGGTTTGTTTGTACTTGGAGACGGTTGACTTTCCTTCTTTTACTTGACCCTTTCATTAAGGACTAGATTCTACAAGAGCAGCAGATGTGCTGAGCATATATTACCCAATGACAGTGCGCGAATTAGGTTGTGTATATTTGAAGGGGGATAAAATAGTTCCTAACAGGAGATAGTTGATTGCTTTGTGAGGGACCAATGTTTCAATTTGTTGCTTTTGGAAGGGATTAAAACAAAATAGAAGGAAATTCCGGCCCGGGATTCGCACCCTGCCCTAAAGGCATGAGTGACACAAGCTGGATGGTAGGCCCTGGTTCCATGAGATATGTTACGCCACAGAGGGTAGATTTATTTATTTATTTATTTATTCGAGAAATCAAACAAATTTAGTGAGAAAATTTATTAAATTGAATTACTGCTTTTGCAAAATCGTGGATTTAGCTTTTGTTTTTCTTTCGTTCTTTTTTTCTTTTTTCTTTTTTTTTTTAAATCTGTCTGATTTAACTTTGTTAAAACATTCTATGGGAAATTTCACATTCCGATACTATGAAAAAAAATAAAAAGTACTCCTACATTGAATATCACTTGCTAGTCCAAATGTTTTTATTGTTTTGTTCTTTCTTTTTATTCGTTTCCTTAATAGCATAATGTTTATAGGACCTGCATTTAAAACACAGATCTGTCCTGTTCAAACAACTTGAGCAAACTGGAAAACGACCGCGTGCTGAAACAACAGGCAAAAGGAAGAGCGAAAACTGACCGCTTCATTTTCTTCTTCTTTTACGCGCCTATTTTTACGCTAGGTGTATGGGCGAACTTACGGACCGAAATTTACGACATCATTTTACGGACCGAAAATGCGCGCTGAAAATACGCTAGTGTATGTTGGCCTTAAGAAGAAATTGTATAATGAGGGACGTCGAAGAGGGTATGGTGGTGGGAAAGAGAGGCAGAGGGCGAAGGAGACTACAATTAATGGATGATATAAAAACAGAAAGATCATACGTGAAGATGAAGAGGTTAGCGGAGGACCGTAGAGCATGGAAACTTCTCAGCTGCTGCAAGTGACCTGCCAGTAAGGGCAGAATACCTATGATGATTAAGGCATTGAGATCCTAAGCACGAAATTCTGACTTAATAGTGTTGAGTATCTTCATTAGTTTTGGTTTTTATCCCATTAATTTGTGTGGAAATTATTTTTTGTATTTTCTTTGAAATGAACTGGTGTTGATTTGATTTTGAGTTTAACGTCCCTTTCGGCAGCGAGGCTATATGAGACACGGACCTATTGATTCACGTGGAATCCGAACCACATGAGCTCCCGCCGGGAATCGAACCCGGGTCTCCCATATGAAAGGCGCGTACGCTAACCACTTAGCCACGGAGGAACTCTGAAATAAACTGGAATTTTAATGATTTAATTTTACGAATTTCTTTTTCAAGACTTGTTAAATATCCCTTGCCTTTCAAAACATTACTTCAATTAAATCTGATTATTTAATATTAAAGTTACACGTAATAAAATTTAATTTTCATCTAGTAAGAGGCATTTAATTACATTTAAAGAAGAAATCACTAAAATCAAGCCATTAGAATTCAAAGAAACCGAAAAATATTATAAAAAAGAAAATAAATCAATGGGCCGAAAAACAAAGATGGCTCTAGTATTCAGCACCGTTAATAGTAGGTCCTCTCCTCCATAACCTTGGCGTTTTATAAGGACGTATAGTTTCTAAAGTCAGAACTTTACAGCAGTTATTTTCTCCTAGGAAATAATTACATTCAACAGTAATTTCACTTTTCTTGATGGGACCTTATTCTTTATTCACAAAAGTTTCTTGATAACACCCGCACCAACACAGCCATTTATTTCTGTCTTCGAACTCCGACCATGTCGTTAGGGTTCCTTGTTGCTATATTTAACATGTCTCATCACTGAAATTACCTCTTTTTTTTATGAGTAAAAGAAATACACCTTTCAAGTCGCAGACGACAAAGCTTGAAGATCAAATAACACATGATGGGGAAAGCCCATGAAACTTGGCAACACTGGTTGATTGGCTGACTTCCCACATGCCACAGAGTCGGCGAAGGGGGTTTGGTTGAAGGAAAGAGGAGGGGGAACCAAAGAGCCATTCACCCCTCCGCAATTCCCTTTCCTCCCTCCAAAACAACACTCTAAAGGCCTGTCACACCTGCTGACCTAGCAGTACAACATACCAGTAACACACACACACACACAACAACACATACGTACTATGTGTACGTGCAGACAACAAGAATCGATGTAAAGTTTGCTGCTGTATTCAGTCTTTGCTCTTGTCACACTAGCATGCACAGCTCCCTATGGAAAACAATATCACTGTGTCAAACAAAAAATTGGGAAATTTATGCATGAGCAATTTTGCACTGGTTTTCAGGTAAACCACACACCACTTGAAGCCAAGTAACCGGTACATATGAAAAAGGATGAGGTCATGCCTTTCTAGCTAACAGTGCAGGTCTCAATTGGTTCCTGTCATATGTCATTTTCTACCTGTTTTTAACAGTTTTCTTGTAGCCTACCTCCTTTTACATAATTTTAGTTTTATAGAGGCGGGATATGGAAATTCAATTATTCTACGATTTTACGACGTTCCTTATGTGACTGTACTATTATTCCTAAAACGATCAGTGCTTACCTTCCATGCTATAAAACCAAACCAAAATTACTCTCGAGAAGAAATGGAGAGTGCGTTTAAAAACTTTCTGGTTAGTTGTATGGAGATCTGTTATAAACTTCGGATGAAATTTGAACTAAGGTGTTCCAAGAATTTAATAAAGCTCCAAATACAATAACATGATAAGTATCTTATATCTTCAACATCCACATCTGCAGCTAAAAATCTTTCTCTACATTATGACTCCCTGCTCCCCTTTTCTTGGCCGTTGTGGGAACGAAAGTGGGAAGATACCATTTTGAAGGTTTATATTGTTACAACTTATATCACTAATTTTCTGTTCACTGAATCTCGGTAGCTTCATTAATTATTTATATTTCGACAGTTACAATTCTACAATAGATTGGGTAAAATTAAACGCTGCTTTTCCGCTCGGCTACCATGCGGTTTTCTGTGCATTAACGCTACAGGGTCAAAGCCTTCAGAACACTTTGAAAGAAGGGGTAGGGTGGGAAGAGAAAGAATGGAATAGCCGTAGAAACACAAATAAACCACAGGCGGTGGACATTAAATAATATAGACACAAATAATTTAAGCAATTAACATTTATGAGGAGAAAGACTTAAGAAATACCTAGGTATATGTAAATAAATTGATTCTTAAGTTGAATTAAAGTATACAGGGTCTGTCCCAAAAATAAGTAAAATAAATTCGGGAAAAGAAATTTATTGTAGATCATTGTAAAATTACTAAAATTCTTCAAAATGGCTCCCTTGTGCATCGACACGCCGTTGCCAGCGCCTCTTCCAGTTGTCGTATGCTTCCTGGAAGGTGATTGGAATCTCGTTCAGGCACCTCGTTATAACACCTCTCTTTGACGTTATCCAGCATACTAAAATGATTTCCTTTCAAGCTCCTTTTTATTCTTGGAAACAAAAGAAAGTACGTCGGTGCCAAATCGTGGCTGCAGGGCGGCTGGGGCAGCACTACCACCTTGTGTTTGGCCAGATACTCGGTCGCGAGGAAGGTGGTATGGGACGGTGCGTTGTCGTGGTGCAGCCTCCAGTTGGCAAAGATCTTCCTAACGCGAAGACTTTCATGTAAAACTTACTGTTCACTGTATGTCGTTGCAGCACAAGCTCTTTGTGGATAACGCCTTTTGAACTGAAAAAAGATGATGCGTATCACTTTCACCCGGGACTTGCGCATCCTTGATTCTTTCGGGCGCGGGAAACCTTTGTGTACCACTCTGCACGTCTTTTTGACTTGGGGTCGTACTTGTGTCCATGTCTTGTCCAAATAATACTTTATTTAATTCGGAGACATTGGATATAAAATTATCTTTGATATTATGGCCAGATAATAGTCTGGTACTTAAATTACATTTGTTATGAAATTCAAGATGAAATGTTTGTAGGTAATCACAAGAAGCCCTACAGGAGACTCCTCGGATCACCGCTCTATTTTCTAAACTACTTATGAACTATTTTTTTTACATCACTACGGCAACCGTAATTAAAAAAATAACTAAAAAAGAACAACTGGCTGATCACATTTTACAGTCAGTTTTAAAAAAAAAACAAAAAAACAAAACAAAACAACTCTTGGTTCAAGAAGCCCCCATTTCCCCTTGGGATTACTAGGGTTAATCTACCGGGAAAATCTCCATCCATTTATATTTTGAGGTTGCAGTTCCAGAATTTGTACAATCATAATATTGCTGTGAAATAATGGGATGTTGATCTTAATCAAAATGTTTTGTGGTCGATTTCTGACTGATTTTTTTTCTGTGGTCACAGTGGGAAGAGTATTACTTTAGTATTTTTACAAGTATATTTTTTATATTATTGTAAAATGTAAAATGTGAATCCTAGGTGATGTCGTTGCCTCAAAATATTTCATTTCTAGTCATTTGTGACTTACTATAAAATATGCAAGAATATGGATATAATGGTATGTTGAATGGAATACTTCGATCTGTTATTGTGGAATTAGAAAAATACTTGTAGTTTTATATTACTTAAGCTGAAAGTAATAACATTTCAACTTTAAGTTTCGAAGTCAAAATTATATTATTTACGCTATCGATAGCTCTATTTTGTTCTGGGAGTCCAAATCAAATTTCTATGAATTTAATGTACTGATATATTATGATTTTTATGAACCTAATACCAAATAAATGTTGATTTTTATATTGTGAAATTTGGAAGAATTATTTCTTTACACAATTTCTAACACTATTCATTCATTTGTTTATTTACCAAATACATAGTTTTCTCTCTCTCTCTCTCTCTCTCTCTCTCTCTCTCTCTCTCTCTATATATATATATATATATATATATATATATATATATATATATATATATAACATAATTTCGAAGTGTTTTTTTCTATCAAATAGTGAATGAAGTATGCTTTAAAATAGACTGTACACATGTTAACGATATGAAGGTTCGGAAACAGGAAACGTGTATGATTCACGTTTTGTATGCTACTCACGTGATGCAGTTGTCACTTTCATCGTGCACATGCATAAATACAAACGTACTAATGATTCAATCATTTATTCACAGGTTGCTTCCGCTCTTAGGAGAAAAGGAACAAGAAGAAATCTTATTAGTTTATACTTTACTTTTTCTTTTTTCATTGTAGAAATGTTCTTAGACTTTCAAACTATCGTAAGCATGGGAGGTTTTAAACAATTAGGATCTTTGCTTGTTCACAGGTATCACAATAAAAACGGGTATATATTCAGAATTCAAAACACATGAACTCACATTGTTAAACGGAATAGTGTAGCAATGTATATAAGCGTTACGCTCTTCAGTCATTATAACTTGTTTTTACCTTCTAATAAACTCTGGTAGATAGTAAAAAAAGGGATCACACATTAGACGTTTGAATTTCGTGCAGTAGATGTCAGTGATGGTATCAGAGATGAAGTGGGTCAGTGGGTTGTGGGTCAAGTAGGTCCAGATTTGTGATTGGGTCAGTGGGGGTTAGGTCAACAGGACGTGACCAAGCGCGATCCACTTTGACCACCGACCCATCGACTCATTCTGCTCAGCGCATTGTACACAGCATCTCCAGAACACGGGTACATTTGCCTACGTTTTACTTTGAAGGCTTCCTCTTTTCTTCCTTTTTCTTTATTACTATTTACTTACCTGACAAGTAAACCTTACGTTTGGGTGAATCGAGTTGCTGACTGAGACACATATGAGAAAGTAGTACTAAATGTGGTCAGTATTTCAGTGAAGTTGTAGGTGCGAAGCTCCAGGGGTTTAGGAGATACAGCTACCAGAACATCACATGGAAGTATAGAATAGTCTTCATACAGTTGGAGGTAAAAGCTCTGTAAGACCTCTTGTAACGACAAAAGGTGAATAACAAATATATGGGTACATATTAGGATTAGGGGGAAGACATACAGTAAGTTTATACCTGACGGCGGCCATCTTGAAATCCGCCATTTTGAATTAAGGTTAAGTTTTTAAAATAGGAATAGGGTCATGTGATACATGATTTAAGGCGCAAATTTAATCAGAAGAACTATGGTGACATTAATTTTGATTTACGCGAAATTGTTAAAAAGTTACAGGGAAATTAAATATTGTTGCAGCATATGTATTAGTCCTTTACCCCACCTTGTAAATTTTGTATTAATGATAATAATTAAATAAAAATCAGGTGGATAAATATTAGGTCTATGGCAAGAGTTGCCTTGATGGCGGCCATATTCTAATCCGCCATTTTGAATCAGACAAAAGTTTTAAATAGCGAGCGAGAAATAGATGTGAACAGGATACAAGAAAAACAACGAAATGGCGTGCAAGTACAGCATCAGAAAACTAACATTGTAACGCCACAATTGTATTTTTGATTAACTTCAAACCCGAAGTCATCTATTGCATTATCTATTCCCATTTAATTTTGTGCTGGTTAATGATAAAGCAAAAATAGTTATACCGTTGGATTTATGGTAAAATTTGCTACTAATAAAGTGTCACTGTTATGCGTTTTGTTTAAAACTTTTGTCTGATTCAAAATGGCGGATTTGAACAGGGCCGCCATCAAGGCAATTCTTACCATAGACCTAATATTTATCCATCTGATTTTTATTTAATTATTATCATTAACACAAAATTTACAAGGTGGGGTAAAGGACTAATACATATGCTGCAACAATATTTAATTTCCCTGTAACTTTTTAACAATTGCGCGTAAATCAAAATTAACGTCACCATTGTTCTTCTGATTAAATTTGCGCCTTAAATCATGTATCACATGACCCTATTCCTATTTTAAAAACTTAACCTTAATTCAAAATGGCGGATTTCAAGATGGCCGCCGTCAGGTATACCCTTACTATATGACTTCCCCCTAGTCCTAATATGTACCCATATATTTGTTATTCACCTTTTGTCGTTACAAGAGGTCTTACAGAGCTTTTACCTCCAACTGTATGAAGACTATTCTATACTTCCATGTGATGTTCTGGTAGCTGTATCTCCTAAACCCCTGGAGCTTCGCACCTACAACTTCACTGAAATACTGACCACATTTAGTACTACTTTCTCATATGTGTCTCAGTCAGCAACTCGATTCACCCAAACGTAAGGTTTACTTGTGAGATAAATATATGTAAGTGAAAAAAGAACTTCAGGCACTTTTGGATATTTATATTTGTAACTGTAATAATAGCAATAGGATTACTTGGCTTTCGATACAGAGTCGAATTTGACACTATTTTTTTTCTTTTCTCCTCTACGTTGGCCTACTTCACCTTGATTTGAGGACCCTTTACCTTGAAGATAGGTTTTGGTGAGTGAGAGCGGGTCATGGTGAGTCAGAGTGAATCACGGTGGGTACTAGGTCAGGGTGGGTCAGTGGGTCATGGGTCATGACCCACGCCTTCTCTGGCTGGAGGATGTTTGCTGCCGTCTAACAGTGAGATAGGTAATTTCTACCACACGTGTTTCAATATTAGAAATTCGGAAATGGATAGCAATTGTTAAAGTCACCGTTACCCGTGAAGATGTTAACAAATTGATTCCATTAGCAAACTCGACCAAGATAATTGCTTTAGCTATCTATCGCGTGAAAAGAATTTAAAAATTCGCTTCCGTTCAAGAGTTGTGTGGAGTAATGTACGCACGTACTAGCATTACAATAAGTCCCACTTGCATGATCGTAATAAGCTTGAGTTGATTTTGAGTTTAACGTCCCTTTCAGCAGCGAGGATATATGAGAAGGGACCTACCGGTACTAATTAACGTGGAATCCGAACCACATGAGCTCTCTCCGGGAATTGAACTCGAGTCTCCCACTCCAAAGGCGCGTACGCTAACCGCTTATCCATAGAGCTCGATCTTAATAATGTGTTGCAATGTAAGATAGCAGATCATGATCTTCTCCCACTATCTCGGAAATGGTATCAAGTTAATGACCTTGTTCTTGAAATGCGTCTGCAAAATCAATTTGTGACAAGAGTTCAACTCTGATGTTCCAAGCTAATTAATACGTATCATTTTATTAAATATACAATTTCAAATATTTAAAATTACCAATTTCTTGCAGTTTATACATTGAACAGTAAAACAAAATTTAATAAATGAACAGTAAATAATAGTGACTTTGAGCTACTCTATAGTTAATGCTACAGGTATACAGTACCATGAGCCATAAGTCGCTTGACATTAGCAGTTACTCAGGTTTCAATTGACTAGACGACTAGAGTAGTAGTAAGTAGCTTGTTGACGTAAAGAATATCTCATACAGTGGTGTGTAATTCCTGACAATAAGTGGTTCGTGAATAGTACGTTGAAGAAGTGATTTAATGAAGGATTTAAATATCTTATTACATTTGTAATTAAGTTTATAATGAATAGAAAATTGTGAAAGCATAAAAATGCGTTCGTACTTCAAAAGTTGTGGTCACATGACCACATTTACTAATGGCTTTTCTGTCTGGAAAGTAATCAAAAAAAAATTATTTTTCATTTTTGCTATAAAGACGGATCTAGAGCATTTAGAAGGGAGTATTATTTCTGAATTTAACAAATTATCATCCAACATCATTAGGGGTGTAATAAGTTCTTAAAAGAAGCAGTATCCATTGAAAATGAAAGAGGACATTTTGAATACTTGATTCAGATAACCTAACAGATAACCTAACTTGATTCAGATGTTATGATACATACAACTTGAAATAATTTCATAGTTGATAAATAATCCATTTCAAATACATTTTTGTCAAGTGACTTGTGACTTATCGCCCACCCTGTATTTTCTATTGGAAGTTTTTAGTAACCTGTATTAATCGGAAATATCCCCAGCGGGAACACAGTATCACAGCCGGATTTCGTTAAACACAGTTTTTATTTTTTCGGTGTTAACGTTAGGTCACGTTGTCTAATGTGACATGTTCCTAATCCAGCAGCAGCCTAAGGGAAAATGGTGGTCAACGTTATTAATATTGCTACATTGAATAGGACCAGAAACTCAACGATACTAATTGCCATCTTGGGGAGATCGCAGCGTGCCTTGTGTTCCAAACACCTTTTATGCTCCGACACTTACGTTGACCTACACATACGATAAGGCTAGTCTAATACACAACAAAGTACAGAAAGAGAAAGAGAGAGAGAGAGCACTGGTCAGACAACCAACCCAGAATCAATGCAAGTTAAGCGGCTATTCACTCAGGTCTCTTCTTCCCGAAATAACAAGACACAACAACTTCCAACAGACCAACCAAATTATGCATGAAACAAATCTTGTAGCGTCCTAGGAACGTTAACAGGTTATGCAATTTTAATATACTTTTAAAGGTTTCTGTGCCTTCTCAACAAACTAGCCTCTTTCTGTGTGGAGTATAAAAGGACAAAAAGCTTGAAACTACTACAGAATTTCAGTTACTACACGTAATTCTCTTTGACTAATACGCATGGGTACAATTATATTGACTGTTCTAACGAAAGCACTTCGATTCTCCCACGTACGACTTTAAGCCGGAACCTTCAAATTTGCAAAGTGAGAACGCTAAATGTTCACCTACTAAATTAATTCAAACTTTCGAATTGCGAAGTGAGAAAGCTAAGTGTTCACCTACTAAATAAACTCAAACGTTGAAAATGCGAAGTGAGAAAGTTACATGTTCACCTGCTAAATAAATGAAAACGTTGAAATTGCGAAATGAGAAAGTTAAATGTCCATCTACTAAATAAACTCAAATCTTCAAACTGCGAGGTAGGGATGCGCACAAGACAAATCGAGACAAGATTTTCCTAACAAAATTTGAGTCGAGACACGGCTCTTCCAAAAGAGAAATATACAGTTTTCGAGTCAAGACATCACTTTTACAGCACATTTTCGAGACGAGACAGCCACAAATCTTGTATTGTGCGCACCCCTACTGCGAGGTGAGAAAGCTAAATGTTCACCCGCTGAATAAACTCAAATGTTGAAATTGCGAAGTGAGAAACCTTAATGTTCACCTCTTAAATAAACTCAAACTTTCAAACTGCAAAGTGAGAAAGCTAAATCTTCACCTATTAAATGAACTCAAGTTCCTTGAAATTACAGCCCCACAAAAGATTCTGATTGCCTCATAGTTATATGATGTTGGTTTCTTCGCCGTTATTTTTGGTTTTCTATCTCGGCGTTCGACAGTAATGAACTACAACATTTATCTCCCATGAGCATGAAAGGTACTTGCCCCCTTAAATTGGCTATACATGTGACTACTAATCGTTCACCTACGCTCGCAATTTCCTACTGGATGCTCTGTGAATTCAGTTTTTTGCTCGTGTTCTCAGTAAACCTCTCTCACAGAGCAAGGAGAAGCCAGCAAAATTACCAGTGATAGAAGACAGACGATGGCGACAAGGAAACAAGGTGTAGTCAAGGCCTCACAGATACGCTATTCATTCATTCATGACTAATTGAACACTGGCAACCTTGTTTTATTCCATTCCACCTTATCGAATTCCTCTCTTTGTTTGCTCAACCTGTTCTCTATCTCCTGGCTCTGCTCGTAAAAGTCTGCTCCTACGTCATACATTGGCAAGTTTGAAATGACTGATCTATGCCATTATTCTGAACATAAAAGATTCTTGGGTTCCCGAGCAGCCACGAGAACTTAGCCAGACTTTTCTCTGTTTTGCACAATCCAGCGTTCACATAGTTTACTTCCTAATAATGCTTACAAACTCAAAATCTCTGATTTCAAACAAAACTCAGTAAATATTAAAAATTGGGCAAATATAAGTTCAAGTTGAAACTAGCATAAAATTTAAATTGTGTTTTTGAGTAATGCTGCCAGAAAATAAAACTACAACACCACGAAATTGTTTTCCAATTTGAACCACATTTATTCCATATACTGTACATGGTACGAATATGAGATGATTACAACTTAGATCCTTCAGTACATTGTTTTGTGAACGGCACGTCTATCATCACACTACCACCACCCTTTAGTACCGTGTATACCCTCCACGAACTGCAATACAGGCACGGACTCTTGCATGCATTCGATTATAGAGATGACAGATACAGTCTTGCGGTACACTCTGCTATGCCTGCTCGATCTGGTCGCTCAAATCAGCAACAGTTGTAGGTGGACGTGGAGCAGTTGTCAGTTGTCGACCCATAATGTTCCATACATGTTCAATAGGATGCAAATCTGGGGAGCGTGCTGGCCAGGGAAGTCGGGACACACCTTGCAGAGCACGTTCTGTTGCACAGGCAGCATGTGGCCGGGCATTGTCTTGCTGAAAGAGTACAGGAACCTCCTGTCTCAAGGAAGACAGTAAAACCGGTTCTACCACCTGTTGCACATAAGAGGTAGTTGTCAATGTCCCATTCACAAACACTAAAGGTGAGGGAGAGTTGTAGCTGATCGCACCCCACACCATAACACCTGGGGTGGGACCACTGTGTCTTGCACGCACGCACTGTGGGAGCAGACGCTCTCGCAGCCTACCATCACTTGCATAGAGAGAGAATCGGCTATTATCGCTAAACACAACGGAACGCCATTCCCTCCTCCAGGTGCTCCTTTGCTGACACGAGGCCAACCGTGTACGGCGATGATGTGGCATCAGTGGCTATTGGTGTGTATGTCCGAAGTCCTGCCGCTATAATCTGTTCCCAATAGTGCGTGTGGAAACTTCAGGGGCCACATTTGCTCGAATGTTGGACGTGGCAGTTGTGCGGTCTGCCAATGCCGCCCTCAGAATACGCTGATCTTGGCGCACGTCCATGCTACGAAAACGTTCAGCACCTTCTCTGCGGGTGTGAGAATGGGTTGGTATCTATCGCTGCCAACACCGCTACACCCAGATGCATCACGACCAACGTGGTTGCCGATTCGACGAAAGGACCAACCAGCCTCTCTAAGGCCCACAATACGACCCCGTTCGAACTCACTCTGACTGTAAGGAGCACAATTGCGTCGTCGTGGCATGTTGTCTTGTTTGTGTTTACTGTGTGAGTCACTTTCATGCACCTGCTGATCTTCGGCCTCTGCTAATTCACAACACAGACTCGGCACAGGTGGCGCAAATGTCCCTCTGTGGCGCTGCCATCTGTTGGCCGAAACTGTTACACAGTTAATCATCTACTTCGCTATCACCAAAGAACTCAATACTGGAAGCACACCAATCTCCCTCATGTTTTACAGGGTGTTGCAATTTTATTTACCAGCAGTGTAATTTACAGGATATGAACGTAGCTAAGCTAAGATATTATTAAAGATTAAGCGTGGAACTTAAAAAAAAAGAAAACGAAAAAAGAAAAAATCGCCAAGAAATTGTGAACCAGAAAATGTAAGCAAAGATGTAGGAATAGAATAACAAAAAAGTGTTCAGAAGAAAGAAACGCACAATTTGCGGTTACTGATTAAAAGAGTGAAGAAAAGTAATATAACAAATGCAAAATCTAATTCTATAGCCTATGAAATATGGATGTTCAATGCCGCCTTCACGAAAGTTCTCCATTGACTTCTGTCCTTCGCCAACTGGATCTACTTTCTACTTTGCATTCATATTTCGATGAAATCTTCCATTGTATGAGATCTTAATATTGTCCTCCAATCTGCGCCCTAATGGTCTGTCTTTTCGTGATTCGATTTCCAGTTAAAAAATTTGAAAGCGGTTCTCCTTCGTTGCATTCTGGCTACATGACCTGTCCACCTGAGCCTGCTAGACTTAATGACCATAACAATGTAAGATAAATCATTTAAATTATGCAGTTCCTCGTTAGGAAGTTTCTGCCATTCGAAATTCTCGTCCCTCTTGGATACGGATATTCACCTCAGGATACTAGTTTCAAATACTTACAGTCTGCATATTTCCCTCGGAATAAGCGGCCATGTTTCGCAACCATACAGTACAACAGGAATAACTATCGTTTTATATATTTTAAGCTTCAACTTCTTCGACACAATTCGCGAAAACAAAAGATTTAGGATTGAATAATAGGACCAATTTTCTGCTTTCAGTTAACATTTGATTTCTTCGTAAATATGGTTTTGGTCTATTAATTTTGACCCTAAATATTTGAAAGTATTACTTAATATTTTAACATATTCATACAGTAAACCCCTCAAAATGAAACAGGAAGGTATACAGAGGGATGGAGAGGAATGAAATCTTTCAGTTTAACGTCCCACGGGTATGCCTTTTAGGCTAAGAGTGACGGATGATTAAGGCAAATGAAGATGATGGAAGAATTGGTGGAATGAGAATATGGAAGGAAACGGGAATAACCACGAGAAAACACCGGACATGATGTTGTCCATCACGAACTAACTTGGCCAGGGATTGAACCAAGGATACAACGCACAAGAGATAAGTGCTTTACTATTGAGACACCATGCAGGGATGGAGAAAATTAACAGCATGGAACAAAATAAGTCAGGGAATATCGAGAAAAGTTGGGAAAGGAAAAAATACATTCTGAGGAATGTAAAGGAAGTAAAAATGAGAAAAACGAGGAAGAAGGTGCAGGTGAATAATAGTGCATGAACATTTATTAATCTGTAAGAGATCAGTCAGTAATTCTTGTAACGATGGTCATGATGATAACAACCTCAAAAGCCGTTATAATTATATCAACTAAAAAGACGTACTGTGTATATATAATGACGAAAGTGAAAATTTGTCTCGAAATCAATCCAGTGGCGGCTGATGCATCAGTAAAAACTGCAATTTTATGACTACAAACTAAGGCAGGAGAACTAACCTTGTGTCCTAATTGTTGTATATAAAAATTAGAATATTAGATAAGATGTCTTCCTTTAGCGTAAAACCATAAAATTGTAATTTTTACTGATGTAACTTTCCTCACGAGCCGCCACTGGCACTTCTGTCACACGACCTACCTCTTTTCTTTATCTTCACACTATTATACTCCGTGACCTGAGACTACCATATCTCATGTTAAAATAGTGTTAATATCTTCATTAATTCCGTTATATATGTAATTCACTTATTTTTGCGTACACGTGTAACAAAGGAGATACAAGAATCTAATTTGTTGTTCCCACACATTGTCGCATATTAATTTAATTACGTTCTACAGATAAAGGAATTTGAATAATATAGAAGTAGTCTACAATATGACTTTTTCCTCCTTTTTGCTGGTTTCGCTTGGTTGCATATTGTACACGCTTAACAACAATAAGATGTAAATGCAATCCGTGTGACATACTATTAACAGTCTAACTTAACGGATACGTGACCGAGAACGAAAAGTTCTTTTTTAAAAATAATAATAACGATAATGATAAAACTGATGACAGGCTGCCACACGCTTGTTCAGCACGCTTTAATCCACTCATTTCTAGCTATATAGTTGGTGTATCAATTGACCTACAAGACGAGGTAAAAATTATAATACTGAAACACTAGAAGAAGAGAAAAAATAAAAACACAACATTGGAACTCATTAGTATAATATTAGTGGCTTCGTTAAAATGCAAAAGTAGTAATTTTATGTAAAATAGGGCCAAGCAGCGGCGCGACGCGGATTACTTTGCTTGAGCACTAATGGTTATGGGTGCCTGTCTGTGTGTATGGAATGGAAGACTAATGACCTATGATGCGGACGCGATGCTATGACATCGTTCGTTTGACCCACTTTGCTACAGCTTCAATGAATGAATGAACGATCCAATGCAATTGGCCCATATTCTCTTCCCCCCCCTACCTTTCTCATTTACATTCATTAAAATAATGTGTATGTATTAGAACTGCAAATTAAAAAAAAATCCTTTGCTGTCATAGGAAGTTCATCCCTAATCCTTTCATGAAGCATATACATTATTATTATATTATTGTCTAAATGATGAGTATACGTAATCAAATAAATCGACTTAATTGAAACCAATTAACTTGACTTCGGTTACGGAGATCCGGATTCAATTCCAGGTTCAGCTGTACATTTACAACTGAAACTGTTAGTATTAATCGCAGTGGTGCCCCCCCCTTATGTCCATGACGCACCCCTCTCAAATTGTCTATCCGTAGGTGTTTTTCCATGAAAAAATCTTCTTTTCGATTAATTTTTACACCCCTTCAAACATATTTATATAGATTTTAACCCCCCAAATATTTCAATGACGCAGTTTGCGTCATAGCCCTCCCTTGTGGGCACCCCTGATTAAATAAATAACCCAATTGTATCCTTACGCGCAAATAAATGCGGTTCGGAACTTTAAGATAACATAGAGGATTACGGAGGTTCAGTGGTAGAGCGCTTATCTCTGGTGCATGGGGTCTGTGCATCTATCCCAGCCAAGTAAGTTTGTGGTGTACAACATAGTGTCCGCGAGTTTTCACAGGGTACTCCTCATGTTTCCTCCCACATTCTCATTCCACCAATTATTCCATCATAATTCATTTGCCTTAACCATCGTCTCCCTCAGCCTAAAGGGCATAACATGAGACGTTAAAATAAAATATTTCATTTCATTTCATTTCATTTTCTTATTTGAAGAGGACAAAATCACTTCCTAAGGAATTTCCCCCGTCTCTCTCTCTCCCTCCCTCTGTATCTATCTATCTATCTATCTATCTATCTATCTATCTATATATATATATATATATATATATATATATATATATATATATATATATATATATATATATATATATATATATATATATATATATATATATATATATACACTGCTCCACAAAACTTAAGCAACTCGAAGAAAGTGGCAGAAAATAAAACGACACGATCACTGCACCAAGTATAATGAACAAACAGACGGTCCAGATGCACAATGCAACACAAGTGAAGACGAACAATACAGTTAGGATGTACAGGGTGACCAAAAAGTTCAGCACTACGATACCTCAACAGGTGAAGCTGGGTTGTGCGAGGGCATAGGCAGTCAATATGGCATGTAACCACCACGAACAGCTATACAGGCACGACATCTGGCCTCCATGCTGCAAATCAGAGTGTTGATCAAGTCTTGCAGCAGTAGGCGCCACTACTCGAGGAGAGCTGTTTGCAGGTCAGGGAGAGTGTGTGCTGGTGAACTGCGCTGCGCTATTCGCAGCCCAAGAGCATCCCACACATGCTCGATGAGATTCAAGTCCGGCGAATATGCAGGCCATGCAATACGCGTAATGCCTTCGCTCTCCAGATACTCGGACACACGATGTGCACGGTGTGGGTGGGCATTGTCATCCATGAACAGGAAATCTGGGCCAAATGCTCCGCGGAAATTGCACACATGTGTATTGAGAATTTCATCCAGGTACCGTTGTGCTGTCAAAGTGCCATGTTGCACAATATGGAGGTCCGTTTTCCCGTCCAGCATAATTCCACCCCACACCATAATGGAACCACCGCCATAGGAGGGCCGTTTAGCAATGAAGTTTGGATGATAGCGTGCTCCTGGCTCTCTCCACACTAAAGTCTGATCAGAATCTGACGACAGGCTGAATCTCGACTCATTGGAGAACATGACACGCGCCCACTGGTGTTCCCCCCATACAACATGTTCCTGACATCATATTAACGCGCACGTTTGTGCTCCAGTTTCATGGCACACACAGCGCAGGCCTTTTTGCATACAGTCCTGCTCTATTGAGTCGCCGACGAACAGTTTCACGACTCACGCGTTGTCCTGTAGCCTGAAACAACTCATTGGCCAGGTGAGAGCATGAAACTTGACGGTTACGTTTGACAGAAATTGTGAGAAATCGGTCCTCGACGGCCGACGTCTTCTTCGGACGGCCTCCTCCATGACGTCTACTGACTTCACCTCCATTTTGAAAGCGATTGCACAGCCTCGACACAACACTTTTGTCCACGTTGAATTCCTGCGCCACTTCCACTTGCGATCGGCCGAATTCCACCTCCCAATTGTTTTCCCGCGGTCAAAGTCACTCAAATGTCGTCTACCAGCCATTGCAAGGTGTGTACCCCACACAAGAACCACTAACTCAATGCTTGGAGCCTCGGACACTACTGGGCTGTGGTGTACGCCTCATGGCATAAGTTGTTCACCGCGCTTGCAACGGTGCTGCTTATGCGATAGAGTGGGTGCTCACCTTGCCTGTGTGTCTCTGTGTATGTGCATGCCACTAACCAGTGTTGAATGGGCCCCACACGTCACTTATACCACGTTCTCTCGGGTTGCTTAAGTTTTGTGGAGCAGTGTAGATAGATAGATAGATAGATATAGATATAGATATATAGATATATATAGTGGTAAAATGAAAAATAAGAAATGGCAGTATATTCTTGTACTTCAATATTCAACTATATTGATTATTGACCAATAAAATGTCGAATTTTAGCATGAAAGTATGTAACACAAATTTTTTCATTAGTATAATAATAATACGATAGAACGCCAGCTTCTCACTCAGGATCGAATCTCAGGTTGGCTATCTTGACTAGGATTTTCCACAAGTTATTTTCAGCCATACCATGATACGTTGACATAAGATCTGGCCGATTCCTTTCTCAGATCACCTCTAATTTTCATGTGCTCATTGTGATACCCTAGCTTTTTAGCAACGGACAAGAGGTTAGTATATCTTTTTAAAAATCTTTTACTAGTCAACCAAAAGTGATTTAAAGAAACATCGTACAAAATAAAACATTTCACTTGCGTACAACATCGAAAAATATTTTAGTTGTCGTTTTGGGCACTTTATCCCAAGTTGAACTTCCTCCAACCAACAACCAACAAAAGGGCGGGGGGCAATATTACGAAATATAAGGTCACAATTGTATCTGCAGGACAAGTAAATTTGCAGCTACTCCTTTATGTACCTTTTTCTCTTAAGCTATATGAAAATAAGGTAATGGTTGTTTCATCATGGAATTTTAAATTCGTGTAAACAAAATTACTATACCGGTATAGAGGTTTTTGCTTCTAAAACTGTCGGTATGTAAATTCACAGAATAAAGAAACAGAAGCGGTAGTATAGCATACTGGCATATACCGGAATATATATATATATTAGATAAACTTCTTTTGCATGTGTATTAGCCACAAGGAGTAACAGTCCATCTACGGGATAGCATGTCGTCGTTACTTACTTTCCTCGTTAGGTCGTAATAGCCCAACTATATAATACTGCAAGTTTTAATCACTTGTAGCAATCGAACTCTATTCTGTTCATCAGGGCCTTCTCTTACTCGTTCAATTTAAGAAATACGGATACTCCTCTCACTCTCTCACTTGCTCATACTCAAACTATCAATTTACATTTGCACTTCAAATATCTTACGGCGTTACGCACTTGCTTATTGAAAATGAATAAAACATATTCTGAAACACGACAGTGACTAATTATATTATATTGATTATACCATAATCTTAATGACCGCGGTGTTATTATGTCGTAAAAGCTAACTGTACTACAATGTTATTGCAGACGCATGAGATATAACTTTTGTTACCTCCTACATGCATACATACGCTAGGTATATTATCCTAACTCTGACTTAAATGCAATATTAAAATATAATAATAATAATAATATAATAATAATAATAATAATAATAATAATAATGTTTAAATAAAAAATTACAAAGGTCGGATATTATTTATAAAGTCGATTACTCATAAAAAGAGGGGAGCATTATCATTATATCAACAAGGTTATCTTCTCAAAGAGCTGAACATAACATTCACAGTGGAAGTCTATAGACCACATAAAACTCTCTACGTTCATGTACGAATTTATGTGTATAGTGAACGGTTTATTAGCGTAATCATGGAGAGTACATAAAATACACTAAAACAAAATGTAAAAAATATGATGGTTTCTTACTATACGAATAACTTACGAGTGTTCATATTTGCAATTATTGCTGCACATTCCATTTTATATAAAAGTTTTCTTCTTCTGCCTGTTTGGTTACCTCCGTTCTTGAACATTCACTTCATTTGAAAACACTAAATTAGTCAGGAGTTCGGTCATAGATGGTATCATGTATGGTTGTGAACTAGCAGCATCGCAAGCAATTCGTGTTGGGGAGTGGTCATAGACTAAATGCATTTTAAGGTTAACTGAGGATAAATTCTTTTAGTTATTATATTTCTAATTATGTTATTATTCATTCAATTTGTTATTATTTTTTTTTAATATGCATGGTTAATGTATATTGCTAAGTCGTCACATGTGATTGCTAAAGGTGATTCAAACTTTTGATCTATGCTGTAGGACTAATACAAAAGATATACATCAACCTCTGAAAGAATTCTTTATTCTTTTAGTTTTAATCCACAAATCAAGAATATATCATAAGACTATCCGCTACTTTGTGTTACCCTATATTATTAAGGTTACAATTTTGGACGTTTCTGGCCCAAGTCTATACATTTTTCTTTATCGAACTTATTATATCAACAAAATCTTAACAATTAGATATAAAAATAAACTAATAAAAATAGTTTTTCTTTTGACGCTATAATTACATATTTAAATTTAAAAATTCAATGGTGTTACTATTTAACGTCAAATAACAATGAAATATATTTAAATTAAAGATACTGTATATGGTATATTTTTAAAAAACTAATATTTTTCATCTTTCTCTTTAACTACTAGGTATCATGGACTATTAGTTTTGAAACACTATATAGCACTATTATTATTATTATTATTATTATTATTTGTTGAACAGCCCTGTTCGATAAATGGGATAAATAACACATTAGCTATATTTATTTAAGAACAAAATGTTAAGAAAATACAAATTTATTCTTCAATTCCCAATTAAAAACAAAAAATCAAAGCATCAAAATTACCGTTCAGTATATTTACTTTGATAGTAGGTTGTGTCAAGATTATAATTGCAAATATAAGTCTTCATTTGGTGAATATACCATTTTCCTGCCATTTGGAAGGGTACTCATATTTGCTTACAAGAGTTCGAACCGCCTTCTTAAATGATCTGGCAATGAGACTCTTATGAAACATTGCCATAATCTAGAAAGAACGAACTAAATGTTTCTAGCGTAAAGCACAATTGCTCTTGTAACTTGTTACGCTTCATCATGCAATTGAATTCTATTCGTTTCGTTGGAATTAACTGAATTTATCCTTCACATATATGCAACCATTCAAACCGTAAAGTTTACCGGATTTGCATAGCGTTAAGGTTTTCTTTTCACGCTGGAGGCCGAAGTCCGCACATAAACATCGGCAAACGTTCTGGAGTTAAGCTCAGTCGCCAGCTAAGTTCGAGTTCCCGTTCTTTCGATTGCAATTGATATGGGCATTACCGAATATACAGTAATTTCAGTGCAGTCATTGTACAATGCCGTATAATGCATGGATTAACTGCCAATACAATGGAAAAAAAATTGGTCCTTCTCCTCGCTGGTCAGTGGTTAACGTACGCGTCTTGAGTGCATGTGGTCTCGTGTACGATGGCCGGAAGGAGAGACACAAATAACTTAATTTCAAAATCATTAACTTCCATTAATCATCCGTATCCGTTAGCCTAAAGGGCATATCCGTGGACATTAAACTAAAACTTTATTTTATTCCATTTCAATCGGAAAAATAAAGAATGTTAATTTTTATTAATTTACTAATTTTAATTTCAATTAAGAAATACTTTTAGGCATTCAAGTTCTAATGTTATTTTTTGCTGACCAGAACCAGATTCCTCCCCTGACAAACTCCTACAGACAAACTGTGATAGTTGCATATAATCTATCACATTACTTATTATCCTATTTGTTAAAATCTACCTTAGATAACTTATATGTTTAAGTAAAGATAAATTCTCAAAGATTTAAATTTATTTTCGAAATACATTAATCGTACTGATACCAGCAGAACAGGCATACAATCCCTACATGTTCTTTTGTAAATAACTCCGAAACGAATTGACCTCCGAGCTGTTTCGCATTGTTCTTACACTTCGGTCTATAGTACTCTTTGCTGGTCTAGTGGCTAGCGATGAACCTTTAGTGTATGTGGCTCAGGTTCGATTCTTGGTGGGAGAGCGATGAACACGTTGCGGCATTGGACGCATGAAAGCAAACTTGAGAAAACATGAGAAACCGATTAACATAAACGTAGAACGTACAAATACAGTAGTGATAATGAAGTTAATTGAGCTTCCAACAACATGTTTTAAACCTAACTCAATAGTACATATACACTTAGAACGAAATATGAAATATTCATCCCTAAACTGTTCTACTGGTCAATCAGAACTATCAATCTTGACATTTACAAAGTGTACTTCTTTATAGTCCATAATGGAACCTGAATATAAAGCGACAGACTTCTAATCACGCTGCAAAAGCTCACTGAACTGAAGGCTTTGCTATTCAGGTTGGTTGATTTTGAGTTTCAACAATCTTGTTTCAGCATTGATCATACACGAGACGTGACTCGTACTTGGAATCACACAACCTCTCACTGTGAATCGAACCTGTTATCTCTTGCGGCGAAGGCACGTACGGTACTCACTTAACTATCACAGAGCTTCTTGTACTATATTTTTCTCACATTGGTTAATTCCATGCATACATTGGTACCCACGGCCACAATACGCCCTCCTTGTTACAGAAATAGTTTTGAGAGTAAAAATTCCTCTAATGAACGACAGATACAGCCTACAACCCGTAACATCCCAGTGATACTCATAATGATGACAGTGCGTACTGAGGAAGATTATGATTAAAGGATCATTGAATTATTCTTATGTTCTTTTCTCTTTAGCTACCCTGTTTCTTTTTCGGAAACCTAGTACAGTAGTCCAAAGAGCAAAATGAACACAGCAAAAACACCAATAAAACTCGCAGAATGAACAACACTGGTTGCTACATGACATTATACGAGTAAGTAGCTGTATCACTAGGAAATAAAGCATGCATGTTACAAGAAAAGATTTCTTTGTTATAATGTATGTCAAGGTGAACTGTTAAGACATAAAACGCCTATATATATGTGCATTCTTGGTATTTAATTTTCTTATTTTGAACTTTGTTTTTTTGAAATCTTATTGTAATTGAAAACAATACTAACATATCAAAACATAATACACGTCTAATGAAATTAATTTGTTTTGCTTGTTGTTACAATACACTGAACCATTATTTATTAACTGTAAATTTATAAGATAATGAAAAACAATGCTTTATGAACTTTACATCTTAAATGTCGCAGAGATGGAAACAAAAGAAGCTGTTTCTGAATAGTTTACTAAGATATTACAGGGTGATGGAAAAGTTAAGATTCATACCTGAAGTGTGATTTTTAAGTAAGTAAAACACAAAATAAACCCTTCGTAGATCTCTCGTGGCACAGAAGGGTTATGATCTCTTCTAGATAAAAGAAAAAGTCAGGGCATAAGTTTTGTACATAAATTTAGAAAACAAGACGGTGAAATTTCGAAAGGAAAAGAGAAAACACGGGACAAAATTTGCAAGATGAAACGAGAAAACCTTGCTTCTTGTCTCATCTCGTCTCGTGTTAATACTACGAGGGCAAGTCAAGAAAGACTTGGACTGATTTTTTTCCCGGCAGTTCTGTTATCGCTGGAGCTTCATAGTTTGGCATACAAGTAGGGTGGGTCTTGCTGTGCATATATATAAAATGTTGTTAAGGAATCATTGCATGTTTGGTAACCACGACTTTTTATTGCAGGTGATGTTCTGCGCCGCCTCTAGAAGTCGCCTGTAGAAGAAATGGAGTCATTACGAGATGAACAATTTGCAGCTATACGGTTCTGCTATCGCCTGGGGAAAAGTGCAACAGAAACTCTAGGAATGTTGAGAGCAGCCTACAAAGATGACGCTCTGCCACAAAGTACCGTGTTCTGGTGATTCAAAGAGTTTAAAGAGGGCCGAATGACAATCACGAAAGCTGGTGGACCAGGTGTATCAGCGTCAGCTGTTACTGAGGTGAACATTAACACGGCAGCAGTCATTGTTAGAGAAGATCGCCGCATCAGTATCGACGATCTGGCAGCCGCACTACGCATATCTCATGGCAGTGCCTTCAAAATTTTGCATGACCACCTCCACATGAGCCGAGTGTGTGCGCGATGGATTCCGCGACTCCTGACACCAGAGCAGAAGGCCGTTCGAGTGGAGACTTGCAGAGAGCTGTTGCAAAGGTTTGAGGATGGTGGAGACGCCTACCGCACCGTGCGACTTTTTTCTATTCCCTGCCCTAAAATCCAGACTGTGTGGACGCCGCTTCTCTGATAATTCCGAGGTTCTGAAGGCATCGGAGGCGGTTTTGAAGGACCTCTCAAAGAATGGCCTGCGACACGTGTTTGAGGACTGGAAGACTCGAATGAAAAAGTGCATTCAAATGGGCGGGGACTACTTTGAAAAGGATCATGTGCCTGTTGCTGAGTAATAATAAATTGCCTAGAAAAAAAATCAGTCCAAGTCTTTCTTGACTAGCCCTCGTACATAGAAATTATGTAGTCCGCACCACGATCCGTTCTCTTTACTTCCCCAGGTTTCAGTACGCTTGCTGGGCCACAGAGCCACATTAGAACGAGAGTAGAACAAGAAAAAGTTTCTGTACCCGTCGGAGAATTGAACCTGGGTCACCCAGTTTGTAGAAAGACGTCTTACTGACTCAGCAGTCATAGCCTGTTTCAATGTAAGGCTCCATTCAATGTTATTAACTTACTTCCCACAATATGCAAAACTTGTATTACTGTGATACAGTACAATTTGGGCAACATCTGTAGTTTTCTTTCAGGTATTTTATGCTTTGAAAGTTTTGAGAATACAAGGAGACTCTTAAGTGCTCCCCTCCTCCTCCCTCGAAAAAATCTATAGATATAGGGGTCGAATGTCCACAATAACGTTAAAAATTTTGCGTAACTGGGGACATCGAATGCACACATGTACTCAAGCAGGCAGTGATCATATTTAAATATCCTTATTCAGATATGTAGCTTGGACTTTTGTCTTACACTGAATCCTGTCATACATCTGATGGCTGGGAAAAATGTATCAAATTTCTATTAGGAAGTAAGCATGCAAGGAACTTCATTTAGCATATGGTTAAAAAAAAAAAATGTTGAATACTGAATACTACCGGTAGTGTATATCACTCCCTGTGACAACTTTATCTGCAATGGAGTATTAACTCAGAAAAAAAAATATTATTAACCCTGACACACTTAGAAACTAATTTCTATGAACATGCCAAAATTTTAAATTAAATATTAATTGCATATTTTAAATAGTAAGGTTATCATGGAATTAGGTTAAACTTTTGAATTACATGAGATAATTTAGATGCCTTATAGCTCATAAATGCAAGCATTTAACATGCACTGTTTGTGGTATTTGCATATCATGTAGGTTTCTGTTTTGAAATTTATGCGACATGAGATGACACAGGAATTGAACAAAAGAATTACAATACACACATGGTTCGGGTAATGACCGAGAAATTACAACAAAAGTAAATCCTTACAAGGTTAGCATAAATTTTCTTCTTGTAGTAGCCATAGTACATACATATTAAGCGGTAAGGCCTGAAGGTAAACACTTACTATTATTATTATTATTATTTTTTTTTTTTAACCGGCGTCGTTAGTTTAATGATGGAAGAGATCTCAAAACACGTTCTTGAATTGAGGTTTTCTGTGCTACGTTCTTACGTAATACCGAGATTATGAAGAATGGGACCCCTACTGTACGCTTAATTTGGGCACGAAACTCGTATAACCGAAGTTTGAATCAAGTCAAATTGGCACGTGCACAGATCACTATGTAACATTAGCCCTCACGATATAGCCCGTTTCTCACAATTTTATTTCACCCCTAAAAGAGTTGAATTTTGTAGGACTACACAAATGACCCGGATCAGACAAATTTTGTTCCAAAGAAAAAGTTTAATATTATTGGACGAGTATAACTTGATATTTTAATGAATCAAAGATCCTTTGTACAATTGTCTTCAACATGGCATATCTAGAACGATAAGAGTACGCATGAATCGATCACAAGTTCTGTTCCTTGGGTGATGAGGAGTTAATACATCGGGTCAAATCCCCGTTAATTCTCACTTTCAAGGTATAATTCCTTTACATCCTAATTCAAGTTGCCATTTCGTGTGGAAGAATCGGATTCGATCTCCGGTGGTAACAGATGTAATTCGGTTGGACTTTGCCTCTTACTTATAGGCTAGCTTCAGTATGAAAAAGAACTATTAAGCTTCAAACAAACAAACTAACTAACTAACTAACTAAACAACTAAAAATAAACAAATTATACCAAGCGGTTTCCGAACTGTCTCATAATGCAAGGTTTACTTATCTCAAATTTCTTTTAGGACTTAAACAATGAAATGAAATCTAAGTTTTACATCCCACGTTTATGCAAGCTAGACTAAAGGAGGCGGTGATGATAAAAATGAATCGAATGGTGGAATGAAGAAAGTGCGTGGAAACGGGAGAACTCCGAGAAAACACACGCACAGAGTGTTTGTCCACCACAAAGCTCACTTGGTGCGAGCTAGGATCGAACTAAGGATCCTATGCACCAGATCTAAACGCTCTTCCACTGAACCACTGTGGCTCCTCCTAGGAATCACACACACCAGAAGAATTGTGTTAATAAACAATTTGCTGGTTTGGAATATTCAGTTGAAAATATTTTCGTATTGCAATTAATCTCAATATAATATGATACATAATCGGCCATTTTTAAAACAATAATAATAATGTTTACTTATGTATTTCACCCACTAATTTGATGAAGGCTAAGTGAGAAAGGAGTATTTTTTGTTGTTGGTTGTACATACATTCCACAGCCTTGGGTGACATTGCAGATACGGGGACGCCGTATCTCAGTCACTGGTGCAGCAGAGTATGAAACGGGTGACCTGGTTTTCTTCTCTACACCTCCTGAGAAGATGATTACGAGATGGATGCAAAAGCAGTTGTGATATCTCCTGCTACTACTAGCATATGTTCTCCTCATCTCCCTTCTCAACGATAGGCTCAAGCCCTGTAAGTAGCCGGAAGTCCGGTACGATAATAATTTTCTTATCTCGGAGATACAGTGGAGACTAATTGTATATAAATGTTCTAGAGAATATTTTAATTATCATATTAACGACTGACAAGTGTACAGTTTACAAGCAATTATAAATACACAGAGTAACACTGTGAAACCAAGCATTACTAAAAAATAAAATGAAATCTTTAAGTTTTACGACCCATGGTTATGCCCGCCAGGCCAAAGGAGACGCTGATGAAGAGAAACGGCTGACATGGAGTAATGAAGAAAGGGGGAGGAAGCGGTAGAACCCAAGGAAAGCCACGCAGACAGTATTTGTCCACCATAAAGCCCACTTAGCGCGAGCTTGAATAGAACCAAGGACCCTATGCACTAGAGATGAACGTTGTACCATGGAGACACCGCGGCCCCACCAAGCATTAGTAGTTTGAAAAAAAGAAAAGAGGTTGTTGTAATTAGATATTCCAAATACATCAAAATTCAAAACCATGGGATATTCCAAATTCAGTACACGGTAAGAAGTAACCATGAGAATTTTTAGACAACATGGCCAAGTAGAATATATTTATAACACACGAAGCTAGTAGACCATATAGGGTAACATCACAATTTTAATGAGTTGTTGAGGTGGGACCAGGCCGGTAGCCAGTCCAAAAATGTAGGGGGAGGCGGTAGAAGTTGAGGGGGGCGATACAACAATATTATAGTTCATTTGCAAGCCTACCGTGAAACTTTTAGGGGACCAGCAAAAATTAAGGGGAATACCCCTAGATCCCCCTGGATAGGGCCTGGGGGGACCTAAATTTGAGTATTGCAGATTCTTGAAGAGAAGTAGTTGAGCCAAGGGATGTAACTGCGCATTTACATGTGCATACCATCTATATTTACTTTATATTTTTATAGTTCAGCATACATTCACTTGAATTCAGGGACACAATGGAGGATATAAGATTCAGTATGTGCTATATTTTTGAAAGTGGTCGAGCATATACCTACCAAACATTCTAGTAATATATCACTCCTTGAGACTGATCTCTGGGTCTCATAGCAATTAATTTTGAACTGAAATAAATGAAATCTTTCAGTTTAATGTCCCATGATTATGACCGTTACGCTAAGGGAGACAGATGATTAAGACAAAGACGGATGATGAAACATTGGTGGAATTATAATGTGGGAAGAAACGGGAGTACCTCGACAAAACTCATGGATACGATGTGATCCACCACAAACTTACTTGGCCGGGGGATCAAACCAGGAACCCCACGTACCAGAAGTAAGCGCTCTAGCACTGAGCCACCGTGCCTGCAGTAAATTTTGGCAAGATTTATATCGCGATATCGTATTTATGTCGCGAGAATGATTACGTATTTCTAAATAAAAAGAAAACCCTAAATTTAAATTGGTATGAATTTGATCGAGTAAAGTTTAAAAAACCTCGGGTCAGGCCAGTTCAGAATTTAGAATTTATTTTCAACAATGAAATCAAATGAGACATGAACTTAATTTCCTGCGAAATTAAAAATATCAGACACCGACCTTGAAACTACATGTGATAACTGTTTGGATATTTGAAATTATCTCTCTTTGTATATAATATCTTCTATATATATAAAAGAGAACGCACAAATCCTTTGTGAACTCATCACGCTAATACGGCTGAACCAATTTCTTTCATTTTTGGGGGGTTATTAGGATTTGGACCCTAGATGGTTTTTATCATATCACTTTAATTTTTAATTACCAGTGTCTTGAGATAATTGACCATTCAAGTGTCCATACGTACAAATCCTTTGTTATTAGTTCATCATAGGTAAAAATAAACGTATTTATATGCAACCCGCATGACCATGTGACTCGGCGGGTTAACATAAATGACAGGCGCTATAATTTTAACATTTACTGCAATTTGAAAGCGAAAAAGTAAAAATTATCTAAGTAACAAAGTTTATTGCGTTCCGGGGTGACCGCAGCGAAGCGGGGTGAACGCTGCTAGTACAGTATATAATTCTTGGCACAGTTTTGAGTTTACTAAAATTTATCACTGATAATTACTCACCTCTAAAATATTTAACGTAACCCCGCGTAGCGTAGTCGCTAACGCCCTCGTCTTTGGTGCGAGTGGTCCCAAATCGGATTCACGGTGGAGACACTCGGTCGAAAAGTTGTAAAAGCTTTTTTCAGGCCAGCATCTTGAGTGAGGTTTTCCTGGATTTCTCTCATTCACATCAATCAAATGCCGGGATGGTACCTAACATACAGGTCCCAGGCCGCTTCCTTCTTTCCCCAATCCCTTTCTTTCTCCCTTTTCCTCGGATAGTGTGATCATCGAGGACGTCATCCCTCATACATGACGAGCTAACATGGCCATAGATGCCGAACGCAAAGAAATCTAATCCTAATTCTAATCCTAACGAAGACCACATCTTACGACGAGAAATTGGTAGAAGAGTTCTTGTTAGGCAGTGTACAGCTCACAGATGACGAGAAGAACCCTAAAACAGGGGCAGCGGGGAAAGGTCAACGACATGGTCAAGTCCATTTTCGGTTTTTGAGATGTGGTCTATACTTAGATGTCGTCTGCTACTCCCGGTAGTTATTTGTGTGCTATTCTGTGGTATCATTTGAAACCCCCGTGCAAAAAGTGGGCGAGCCCATACCTACGTCACACTGCTTCTGCTAGGGTTCTTCTCGTCATCTGTGAGCTGTAGCTAGTTAAAGAGTATAATAGTGGTGGGCACAAAAACCAGGTTTCGGTTTTCTGCAAAACCGGTTCGGTTTCCTCCAAAACCGGTTCAGTTTTTCACCGAATCCGGTTTCGGTTTTCTTCAAAACCTGTTCCGGTTTTTCCCACATTGATTCTATTTCTAACCACAATAGTGTTTCTTGTTCTCCAGAAACCGATTCCGTTTCCACAGTTCCCAAAACAAACCAGTTTCTATGTGTTTTCCAAAAGTTTACATCAAAACCAGTTTCGGTGAAAACCGAAATGTCAGTTTTTCGAATTTCGGTTTTCTAGAAATCGGTTTTTATAAAAAAAAGCTTCGAAGAAAATGAGCTAATTTGGACTGTTCTTCGACCTACAGAGAGAAAGAATAATGAATGCTGTACTCAAAATGGTTAATTCATTCCGAAGAGTATTATGTCACGTAGACATATTTTACCCTTTTACTGGGAAACAGTATAACTTTGATATCTGTTTGATGTAAGAAAAAAAAATCTTAAGAGGTTAACTGAATTCACTTAGGCCAGTTGTTTGGATATAATACAGTACCTACATACATTTAGTGAAGTAGATTTTTCGGAACTGCTATCAGCATTTGCGCATTAACTGCATTTCCATAAAGGGGACAAAGTAGTCAGTAGGGAAAAATGAAATTTTTCAATTTAACGTCTCATGAATATGCCCTTCACGCTAAGCGAGACGATGATTAAAGCAAGTGAATGATGATGAAAGAATTAATGGAATGAGAAAATGGGACGAAACAGGAGAACCCCGAGAAAACCCATGGACATAATGTTGTCCACCACAAGCTGGGGATCGAACCAGGGACCCCACACACTAGAGGTAAGTGCTCTACTAATAAGCCACCGTGTCCTCAAGTAGTCAGCAGGGCTGGAGCTCCTTCCCCTCAGCTCTTATCAGTTATATTCTTAGTGCCTATTATACACTAACCTGGATAGAAAATATCATTCAATTTCTCCACTGATAGTAGTGTGAACAACTCTTGGGCTCACCCTTCTAAATTTACGAAGCAACTGTTTGGCTAAACACTGGAATCCAACCACAAACCAATACACTACACTCTTGCTAAATCCTACTGTCAAAACGTCTTTCCTTTTATTATTTTCTTTTACACTATGCTTACCAATAATGTGCAAAATCTTAAATTTGTGGTATCATGTTTCAAAGTACTCATACTGGGTAAAGAATTCAAAATCGTGTGTAGTTATATTACAAACTAACCAATTTTTCTTATCAGCAGCAAAACTGTCACCAAGATATTAGTGGCCACGCGTAGGCTGTCATTCCCTCGAAAGAACGTTGGAACCGTTTCAAAGTGTAAGCTACTTACTGTGATCTCTCCTTAGCTTGAATAATGCCTCTCTTATGTTATGACCACCGCCCGCTGGACGGTAACGAGCGAACCTTCCGTCCAGTGTGCGGTGATTATGACCTTCCAGAAAACAAACAGTTGATTGTGCCTGTAAGATTATGGACACCCTCGTTCGATCCCCGACCAAGTAATTTGTGGTGCACATCATCTCCATGAGTTTTCTCGGGGTACTATCATTTCCTCCCACATTGTCATTCCGCTAATTATTCCATTCTCATTCAAGTGCCTTAATCATCCACCTCCCTTAGCCAAAAAGAGATAATTGTGGGACGTAGATTGAAAAATTTTGTTATTGTAAGATTATTGTATACAATTTATGTTACTGTGCATGACACTCGTGACTAATTATATATAGGGCCTACTACACCAATGCAGATTAAATTGTACTTTGAGTATCACGAAAATAAAGGCATACAACATATATACCAAAATTGGAAACTGGCTGGAAGACAATTTAAGAGTATATTGTTGTACTCTCAATGACATTATGAAAAAATGGAAAAACTTGTGAAAGGGAAAAGGGCAGGAAATATTATAAATTATTGGCATAGAGGGATAATTTTTGCAGGAATTCGTGGTGGGCCATAGTGCACGTTTCGCAATTTGTGGCAAGTAAGCTGCCTGAGATGGCTAAACGAAATGAAGGCAGTTTGTAATAAGAAATTACATGCCACGGCTTAATTTCATACGGCTTTTTTTTTTTTTTAAACAGCCAATTCTAACTGTACTTATTGGTGTTAAAATAATTAGTGAGTTGATAAAAACAACCATTAAGAAATCCGTGAGATGAATGAAATTTAATCAGATAAAATCCCAAAGCAAGACAATAATTACTGTATTATTACTCCCGACTTTGAACTATCAAAATTGATTATCATATTTTATTCAATAAATATCACAGTAGACTTCTTCGTACCACTGGAATTGAAATATTATATTTAGGACCTGGAAGTTAAGGAAAAATCCTCTTTTTTTACGAATGCCCAAAGACGAGGCTTAACATAATATATGTTCATTTTGGGTCATTGTATGCCAGAAAATGGTGGATTTTATTTGTCCTTTTTTGCCTTTTTCGGCGTTCTTTTGTTTATTTGTCTATCACCACCACCTCTTAAACATCTTTTCTTTAGTAAAGAAAACTCAAAAGACAACACATTCTTCAACAACAGGACTGATAAAACCAGATCTGCAACAATCACAAGTCAGATAAGGAGGCGTAACAATGTTTTTCCAGCAATGGGGAATGAAGGGGGGGGGGAGTTATCTTGTTTTAGTTTGTACTTCAGTTTGTGGAAGAAGGACAGACCGTTAACCTACCAGTTAAATATGTAATTCTAATTAAATTGGGTCTTATTTTTATGTCCCTTATTCCAGTTTTAACATTTTTTTTTAGATGATATTATTTATTCATGGTGGCTCAGTTGTAGAGCGCTTACCTCTAATGTGGGGGGTCCCTGGTTCGATCCCCGGCCAAGTAACTTTGTGGCGGACAACATCGTGTCCGTGTTTTTTCCAGGGTACTCCCGTTTCCTCCCATTTTCTAATTCCACCAAAATTTCCATCATTCACTTCCCTTAATCATCGTCACTTTTAACCTAAAAGGGGGCCGCATTGACTCAGTGGTAGCGCGTTCACCTTTGGTGCATGGGGTCCTTGGTTTAATCCCATCTCGCAGCAAGTGAGCCTTGTGGTAGACAAACACTGTGTTCGTGGATTTTCTCGGGGTTCCCCTGTTTCCACCCATTTTCTTCATTTCATTCATTTCTCATCATCACTGTCTTCTTTATCCTAGCCTGCACATCTGTGGGACGTAAAACTCAAAATATTTATTTTTTTAAATCTAAAGGGCATAATCATGGGACCTTCATCTGAAAGATTTCATTTCATTTTAATTCCTTGCTGTGTGTAGGCTATTAGCATTTAACGGGCGCAAATTGTCAGTGCATATTGATTTAATTTATACCGAAGTAAATATTTTCAATATTAGTTATTGAATTTGATTCTTATTAATCTCCTTTTTAATTGTTAACAGTTGCGATATTTATAAGATAGCTTCTTAATATTTCGGATGAACGAATAAACAATAAAAACTTCATTGATATTTGGAAGATTAGAGAATATTGGAACCTTTTAATTACTTGATACTGTATTATAATGTATCTAATAACACAAATTGTACCCAACTAGGGCTCTTTATGTCCAAATTCGGTCTCGTACAGGTGATGATACTTGGTTAGTGCATCGATTCCCAGAACAACGCAAGATCAGCCCCGCTATAATGTATTTTGAGCCCCTACCTTGATTGAGCCTTCGATCGACCACGCGCTAGCTTTTATGCCATGCAGAACTACCATCAAATAATCGGGCAAATATTACAAAAATACATCTTAATGTAACCGAACGAGCTTTCTTTCTTGGTGGTAGGAGGAGTGGTGTCCACAGTCACTTATGCGGTGCGAAATCGTCTCAACTTCCCTGGAAGAAATTGGTCCAAAGTCAGGGGGCATCCTTTCTCCTAAATTATCCTTGTTTCCGTAAATTAAGCTGAATAAATAGACACTGTTTACTCTTGGCTCCAAAAGTTTGCCATTCGCTCAATAGTAATTATTTTCACTTCCTCGTGGAATGTATTGAAATTTTTCTAACATAATTTTACTAAACTGCTCTGCCATTCGGTATTATACAATGGTGTGGATCTTTATGCCTATTTCTTAGTCTTCGTGAGAGAGAACATAAACGAATCTGTGAAGGTGGGGGGATCCTTTTTAATATTCAAAATATTTTGAATTATTGTGCATTTCTTTCCGAAATCCCGTTTTCCCCCAAGAGTGTTCATAGGAGTATTTTTGTTGATGTTGAAACTTTTCGCAGAGGGAAAATCCCTTGTTCCCCTACAATTTCGTACCTAATTTGCATGTCCCCACCGATAGAAGAAATGTTCAGGTAACTAAAGATTTTTTAAGGGTGATGGATGTTCGAGAGGGAGACAGTAAAGAGACTTTAGTTGTAAAATTGCAAATATTTCGACAAATATGTATTTCTGATCACTAAGTATATTCAGTGCAATTCAAGTCAGTGGGCTACGTTATAAACCTTAAAATTTGGGTTCGATTTTATTTGTTTGTTTTCCTAATATGGGGAACACGGTGGATCAGTGGTTGAGTGCTTATCTCTAGTGCGTCGGACCCTTGGTTCGATTCGCGGCTAAGTAAGTTTGTGGTGGGCAACATCGTGTCGTGGATTTTCTCAGGGTATTCCCGTTTCCTCCCACAATATCATTCCATCAATTCATCGTTCACTTGCACTAATAATCCGTCTCCCTTAGCCTACAGAGCATAATCGTGGATTTCATTTCTTTCCTAATATGTACTTATATGTATCCCTTGAAAGTTAATCATGTAACACTTCTCACAAGAATCTGAAAAAAAAAAAAAAAACATCGATAATAACAACTATCTATGCTTTTCCTTTCAAATCATTTCATTTATTAGTCCTTCCTCTTGTCTAATGGCCGGTGTGCACGCCTTTGGTGTACGTGGATTTGATTCCCAGAAAATAAACATTGATATTTGAGAGCATTATGTTGGTTCTAATCCATCTTAGTTTCCGGTATAGAGGTCCACGTCTCATATAGTCTTATAGTGAAAACGGCTGCTAAACGTCAATAAACAAACAAACATTCGTTAAAATTAAGAACTTCATATTTATGACTGAACATCATCTTGTTTATGATTGAATTTTACGTACACAATATTTATGATTGAATTTTACGTACATAATATTTATGATTGGATTTCTAAAAGCTTTAACGGAGTTATAGCGCGATAGCAAAAAGGAATACTGCAAGCAGTGTACAGCGAGTTAAGTACACTAAAATGGCAACACTGTATCATGCTTGTTAATGTTTTATTTTTAAAAAATAGTACTCACCGGCATAACTCTCGTGGTTTCCATTCAAGAAAAACAAGTGACGGAATATCACTGCTAAGCAAAACACAATCAACTTTTAAACTGAAAGTTAGAACCAAATATATCACGACCTTGTCGTAATTAGGATTCTTGCCTTCCGTGTTTACATTAATATTTTTAAGGGAAATTCATATACGTGGACACAACAAACACAAAAACACACTATTTTATTTTCTAAAATTATAGCTCACTATATTTAGATTTTTAGCACACAACACACAGGTGTCAGAAGTAACAAAAACACATAATTTTTTTTTTCTAAATTCTTTTGTGCACTAAAAATAATGCTAATATGCAATTTTTCAGTCGTGTTATTAGTAATCAAAAACACGAGTGACGTTCACTTGTTTTCGTGTCGCTTCGGCTGGTGCCGCGTACACAACCGATACACAGTTCGCTCTGACAACGACTAAAGCAAAGCGTAGAAGAGAAGGCTGCCTGATTCCCTGAGACCGGCCGACCGCACCATGCTTCGACGAGTCAAGCTTCACTGAGTTTAAAAAGCCCCTCCCAGAATTTCTCCCTCCCGCCCCCTGATTTCAATCCATTGCCGGGACGGGTGACTGTTCTTTGCCGGTCACATTATTGTCTATTCTATAACCCTACCCCCCTTTCCTTCTACTCTTTTGTTGGAGAAGTATGTTGATGAATATATCGGAGTATATTCAAATACCGGAAAGTAACAAAACAGTCACAGCAAGACGCCTCTTCTCTCTACCTTTTCAGACAGAAGACTTTGTATTCGTATCTCGCTGGAAGAATGAAATACCACCATCTACATACACAATCTAACGCCCCCGAGATTTTCTCTATGGGCACTCTTCCTCCCTCGCTCGGAAACACTATAGGAAGTTCTTTTGTGTTTGGTATGTGTATAGCAGGTTCTTTATGAGTTTGTGCTTCGAATAGAAATTTCATTAAAGTGACTTCTATCAGCCACCCTTTTTTTTTGGGGGGGGGGGGGTAGGGGGAGAGGGAAATGCATACAGAACAAAGACATGAAAAAGTTTTACTCGTGATTCGCAGTTCGATTCCGGTAAACGTACTAAACCAGGCAAATTAGTCCAACCAAGCTGATTTTTTTTTTTTTTTGTACAGGCTTATGGGGCGTTTACACTTGGTCGATTTAGTCGCATGACTAAATCGATTTAGTCGCACGACTAAATCGACTCGCTGCATTTGCCACTAAATCGAAGCAACAAGGCCGAATCAGATCAATGGATGTGTTCAATTATTTCAACCACAGAAAATAGAACGTCTTTCAATTCAGTTGCCAGTCGATTAGTCGCCTTCGATCAACAAGCGATTAAGTTGAAGTCCCGTTTACACGGTCGATTAAGTTGAAAGTGACGTCAATTCAACTGAATCGAACGCAAATCGACTAAGTGTAAACGCCCCATTAGAAACAATACTGAACAACTCCATTGATGTATATGGTGGGGAACAGTAGCGTAGCCAGGATGTATGTTTGGGAGGGGGCAAGTGCTGTTATAGGCACATATAGAAAAATTACAAACAAAAAAATATATAAACATAAATATATATATAAAAATTACAAACATCAAAGTACCAAAGTACATTATCGGACCTCTTTGGGGGGGGGGCCCTCTGGGCCCCCCTTCCCTACGCCACTGGTGGGGAACAATCACCGCTGTGAAAAAAAATTTCCGGTTTGAAGTTTTTCAACATTTTTCGGTATTTGTGTGAAAACTATGCGAGATACGAAAAAAATGTTACTGAGACTTTTTTTTTTTTAAATATATATAGAGTGTTAAATTCCCTGTAGAGTGAAATCAGATTCAACACTCTGAACGAAAACTTCTTCATTTGTCACAAGTTTTTTGAAACTTACTATATTTGTAAAAATTTAACCATTCTTTTATGCATACAAGTTTGGTATAATTTTTTTATTTACACTTTACCCCTCAATCAGTAAGTAAATCTGAGTTAATAAATAGCTCGAATGTGGTCACATACATAGTGCTATATTGTTTGAATCTAGTAATCAACTTATATGTAGTGAGACACGTTTCAAAACAAATTCCTATTAGCTTTTGATGAGCTTAGGTTTATCAGAACCGAATTAAGGTAGCCAAACATTCATTTCCTCAGTCTTAAATGCAGAATGGTCCTTTGAGACAGATTTCTCATATTGATTTATCGAACATCTACATCTGCATGCACTTGCTATAGCTATACCCTCTTTATTTCTGGTCTTAATACTTCGTTAATAACTGTCCTTGTTAAGTGTTCAAAACCTTTCTCGTCTGTCCCTATCTTGTTAGAATCCATTACTTTTTCTTTTCCCCTAGAGTAGATGGTATTCAACTTCATCTAATATGTTCCCTTCTTCAACTGACGTAAAATGTATCAACTTTCGCCATTCTAATTCTTTGCAGTGGGAACATCCAATAGAACATTTCAAGCCAGGCATACATGCTGTTACGAGGGTGAATCAAATGAAAATCTTAAAAGTGCTGTAAATGTTATATTATAACAATTAAGAAGAAATATTAACATATCTATCATTTTTTAACGTAGTCTCCCTAACGTTCAATACAAGTATTCCAAAACGCTTCGGAAGTGTATGGATACTACGTTTTAAAAGGTCTTTTGGTCGTGACTGTAGCCACTCGTGCTCGTGCACTGCGGTTTTCACCTCTACATTACTTCTGAAATGCTTGCCTCCCAACAATTCTTCGAGCGATCCAAATACATGAAAGTCAATAGGGGCGAGGTCTGTTGAACAAGGTGGGTGTGGGAGACATTCAAATTTCAAATCCTGGATAGACACAACTGTCAAACGGGCAGTATATGATCGAGCGTGGTCATGCTGTAACAATACACCTGAAGTCAGAAGTCCTCGTTGTTTACTCCTAATTACCGGACAAAGTTGTTTGTGAGCAGATATGAATAATAAGTACTACTTCCTGTTGACTCCCTCTCCATGCAATGTTCCAAAATTAGTCTCTTTGCATCCCAGAAAAGAATGAGCATGATTTTTCGCGCTGATGATTTAGTGTGGAATCTTTTAGGTTTCGACGATGAACTATGGTCCCATTCCTTACTTGATCCTTTTGTTCCTGGTTGGTGGTAATGAACTCAGGTCTCATTACCTGAAACGATTCTTTCCAGAAATGAATCACCTTCGATGTGGAAACGACATAACAATTCTTCAAAAGCATCGACGCGACGGTCTTTCAATTCAGCTGACAAATGACGTGGCATCCGCCTCACAGACACTTTATTGAACTGCAGCACATTATGAACAATATTGTGCACTGAACGAGCACTAATGTTCAAAATTATGGTTATTTTCTTCAGAGTAATACGCCTGTTATCCTTTATAAGCTCTTCGACTAAAGCACTGTTTTTGTTCGTCACTATGCGGTGAGCCTGCTCCGGCCGTGGGGCACCTTCCACAGACGTTACGCCGTTTTTAAATTTTCCACACCACTCGTACACTTGCTGCAGGGACAAACACGAAGCACCGTACTGTGCTGTCATCCTGCGATTAATTCCAATAGGTTTGACACCCTCACTACACAAAAAACGTATCATAGATCGCTGCTCTAACGCGGTGCATGTTGCTAGTGGCGCGGCATTTATCTTCGTACTAATGCTGTTGCTGTCTCTTGTGCTGATGTCACTCTGCCACCTGTCGGTAATTTTGTGAAACTCAAGGAACACTACCACCGCCCGCTGAACGGTAGATTTGCTCGTCGTTATGACAGCAACGAGCGAACCTTCCGTCCAGTGGGCGGTGAACACTACTGCCAAATGCCAAGTCCATCATACAACTTTTCGGCATTTTATAGTACTTTTAAGGTTTTCATTTGAAACACCTTGTAGTTACAAGAGATTTTCGGGTACCAGGGGTTTTAATGTAGGAACTGAAGTCGAAGGAGTCCCATTTTCTTTCTACCGTCTGCATTTTTCAGGTTGAACTCATTGCTCTCGTTAGCCATAGTTAGACCTGATGAAATATTCTAAGTAAATGTTGATTTGTTTGAAATGGCTAGGTTATAGACTATTCAGATGCTAAGGAGGGTTAGTAGGGTGAGTTAATAAAAACGGGGGAGTGCTAAAATAAAGCGCAAGAAAAACAATTTCCTTCAACTATTTTGGCAACTGCAATTTTATCTTATTCAATACAACCCACATAACTACATATCTATATTAGAAAGAAAAACAGCATCTTAACAATATTAAGCATCTGGAAGTTGCAAAATGTAAGTGCGTTTCTGTTTGGAGATAAAACAACTTTGTAAATGTTAAAGCTTTTTTCTATTTACACAGAAATCAAACTTTGTAGATGTTGCAGATACGACAATATTCGGATTCTTCTGAAAAGTAACATCAAACTTGCCTTTGACAAAACAATTTAACTGTTGCCTATCGGAAGTGGATAGTCCATTCTTCTTTTTCTAAGTTTTATTGTTCAAAAGTTTTAATGGCAACCGTCACTTGTAGGGTGAGTCCTCTTGAATGCAAGTTCGGAATTCTAAATAGCAACGGGGGTATATCACATATCAAGTTACACTGGCGTGAGCTCGGGAATCCAAAGATGTATTCATATATTGTATGGCTTACACTTATGAACGCTGAAGGTTTGAAAGTCATCTACCAACGGCGGCTACAACTATATTGTATGCGGTGGCAAATCCGTTTAATTCATTTCCACAGTCACCGTATCCACCTCGACTGCACACGCAAGACAGTGTCCAATGAAATGTTGTTCCATGTGTGCTGAATGCAGTCTTGTAGGTGCCTCATATCGCAGGGTTTCTGAACATTTATAAACTGTTTCAGATAGATGGAAATCAACGGGTGTAAGGTCAGGTGATCTGGATGGCTACTTCACAAGACCATGACGACCAATCCATTTCCCTGAGAGTTGTAGATTGAGTCATTGACGAACACCAACACCAGAGTGAGGATGGGATTCATTATGTTGACAATATGAAAGAAAGTTGCCGTGTAGTGTCCAAAAAAATGGACCAATGAACCAGAAGGGGAAAGTGATGCCAAACTAATATATTTCCCACAGTTTTTTTTTTTTTTTTTTTTTTTTTTTTGTTAAAGCTAAAGAAGATGTTAACAGTGTGGTTGAAATCTTACATACTTGCGGTAATGAGAGGGTAAATACTTCACATACTTGAGGTGTAAGAATTTTAATAAAGCCTAGAGTACTGTTGTTTCGCATCAGTTTAACGTGAAATATAAGACTTTTGTTAAACCTTAAAAAATGTTGATTTTAAAACCTCATGTTCTTGGTTATGAGGGTGTATTCTATATAAAGCCTGGAATGTTGTTGTTTGCGATTAGTTCATCCTTAAATATGACTTTTCTTAAATCTTAAAAAAAATCGTGATTTTAAAACTTCACGTACTTGGCTATGGGAATGTATATAAAACCTAGAGTATTGTTGTTTGGAATCAGTTTATCCTTATATATAAGACTTGTTACACCTTTTAAAAAATGGTGACTTCAAAACCTCACGTAGGGGTGCGGTGGCTCAGTGGTAGAGCGTTCACCTCCGGTGCTTGGGGTCCCTGGTTCGATCCCAGCTCGTGCCTTATGGACTTTGTGGTGGACAAACACCGTTCTCGTGGGTTTTCTCGGGGTTCTCCCGTTTCCTCCCACTTTCTTCATTCCATCATTTCACTCATCTCTCATCATCACCGTCTCCTTTAGCCTAACCGGCATAACCGTGGGACGTAAAACTTAAAGATTTCATTTCATTTTTCAAAACCTCATGTACTTGGGTATGAGAAGGCATATAGAGTCTAGGTTATTGTCTGGCATTAGTTTAACCTTGAATATAAGACTTTTGTTAAACCTTAAAAAATTGTGATTTTAAAACCTCTTGTACTTGGGTATGTGAGGATATATAAAGCCTAGAGTATTAGAGTTGTTTAGCATTAGTTCAACCTTAAACATAAGATTTTTATTAAACCCTTAAAATAACCTCACGTACTTGAGTATAAAAGGGTACCTAAAGCCTAGAGTATTGTTGTTTGGCATCAGTTTAACGTTAAATATAAGACTTTTCTTACACCTTAAAGAAATGTGATTTTAAAACCTTTTCTACTTGGGTATGAAAGAGGAAATGTAAAGCCTAGAGTATTGTTGTTTGGCGTAAGTTTAACGTTAAATATGAGACTTTTGTTAAACCTTAAAAAAAAGTGATTTTGAAACCTCACGTTCATGGGTATGAGAAGGTATATATAGCCTAGAATATTCTTGTTTAGCATTCGTTCAACCTTAAACATAAGATTTTTATTAAGCCTTTAAAATAACCTCACGTACTTGGGTATAAAAGGTATATAAAGCCTAGAGCATTGTTTTTTGGCATCAGTTTAATCTTAAATATAAGACTTTTCTTACACCTTAAAGAAATGTGATTTTAAAACCTCTTTTACTTGGGTATAAGAGGGTATGTAAAGCCTAGAGTATTGTTGTTTGATATCAGTTTAACCTTAAACATAAGACTTTTATTAAACCTTAAAAGTTTGTGATTTTAAAACCTCTTGTACTTGGGTATGAGAGTGTATATAAAGCCTCGAGTTTTGTTGTTTGGAATCAATTTAACCTTAAAAAATGGAGATTTTAAACCTCACGTACTTGCGTGAGAGGGTATATAAAGCCTACAGTATTATTGTTTGGCATTGGTTTAAATATAAGTTTCATGTGATTTTGTTTAGTGTCTTTTCCAGAGTTCATATTTCAGAACTTATCCTGTTATCATCAAGTGAACACTGGTTTCATTTTGCTTGACGCTGATATTGTAAGGAACGCATATTCACATATACAGCTTGTACTGACCACCATTTCAAAATATCATGTCCTTTGGAAATACCCTGTAGGTATATAAGGAAATAGATATGTGATTCGTTTACTGTGAAACGGCACGTAGCGGCTTCTTTATTTAAAGATGACCGCAAATCACTATTGCAAAGTGATGGTGTGAAGAAGAGATTTCGCACACACTCCTCGTCCATATTGGATGAACATGATCCCACCACAAAGTACAAAGTTGCAAATTCAATTTTAGATTCATGAGAGCAGTAGAAGATAGGAGGAAGTGGGAGGCAGCTTCTGAAGAGAAACTTAGTGAGTTGCCTTTTTTTTTAAAGCTTCTTTAGAGGTTTATGGATAAGAGGGTAGTTTGTGTCTGGAGTTGCAAAGAGGGAGATAAGGGTTTCTGAAATTTGAAAAGAAAGAAAACGAATTTCTGATGAACTTTTTATATATTTGTAGGGGTCAACCATGCATGATATCAGGAAAGAGGTCTTTAATTCTTGTCGTGGTCCTAGTGCTCATATTTCTAGCTCACAAGATATGACCATCGTATTCCTAGAGCCCGGATATTTTTGATCTTCATAGTATGCTAGGATTGATCAAAGATAATCTGTTATACTTTATTCTTATACTTGTCACAGTTCCCTTCGTTGGAGCCACTATTGTTGTTATCTTCTAAATATTTATTTCAGTTCATGCTCTCCGCAGCTTTGAGGCTGCAGAGACTCAGTGCTCTTGTCTGGGATCTCAAGTTCGATCCTAACTCGAGCCAAGTGAACTTTGTGGTGACAAACATCGTGTGTCTGAGTTTTCTCGGTGTTCTCTCAATTTATTGATTGCACCATTTCATTCATTCTCATCATCACCGTCTTCTTTAACCCATGCGGCATAACCATGGGACGTAAAACTGAAAGATTTCATTTAATTTTTAATTACGATAGTTTTAACTCCTATTTTAATTAGCGAAAACGGGACACAAATGAGCAGGAAAATGAGTGTCACTATTGGTTAACGTAGCAAGGCTTTATGCAAAGTTTGTGTAAAGAAACTCATTACACTGAATTGTGAGACACCAAAATAAGGTTTAAAAAAAAAACAAAAAAAAACAGTGTGGTAGTAGTAATAAGTAGTCACTAGGGCTATATGTTGAACTGGGTAGCCGCCAAGAGAGCTATATAGTTGGTTGTTTTTCCCCAGACTTTTTTCCAGCTTCTATGAGGATCACGGTCTTAGAACATTAAACCAATTTTTTTCTATAGTTTAGAACGAACATTTCTTCATATTAGTATAACATTGCCTATGAGACAACAGCTGAGGCTATTTCGTCTCGAAAAAGTGCCGCAAAAATGATGTCTCGGAAATTGTGTTTGTTTCTACTGGAAGAGCTTTGTCTACTCTCCTCTATATATATATATATATATATATATATATATATATATATATATATATATATATATATATATATATATATATATATATATACGAGGTGTATTCAAAAAGAAACCGAACTTCTGAAATAACGCATCAACTAGCACATGGAGTGCGCTGCGGCTACCAAGCACACCTAGCAGCAGGAGGTTGAGACAACGAACAATAAACTGCCATTTGCCTCGTTTCACTAAGATGGTTAGTTACCGAGCTACAGCCGCTGTGAGCACGTGCGAAAGCTGTTCGTCGAATTAGTGACAAAGGGAGAGTGAAAGAGCTTGAAGAATAACCTGGTGTGAAATGTTGCTACAAACTTGGCACAAATGTTACACAGACATTTCAATTGTTTAACCAAGCATATGAGGAGCACTGTATGAGTCGGTCAAAGATCAAGATGAGGCTGGTTGTGTTTTTTGATCATCATGAATTTGTACCATGTGGGCAGATGGTAAACGAACATTTGTACCAGGGCATTTTAGCGCGTTAGGGGGATGCTGTGCACAGGCAGATGCCTGAATTGTGGGAAAATCAAACTTGGATGGTGCATCGTACCAATGCGCCGGCTCACGCACTCTTCATCTGCAGTTATCTGGCAAAATATGAGACTACCGTTGTGCCCCATTCACCCTATTCTTCGAACCTAGCCTTAGACGCTTTATTCCTGTTCCCCAAAATTAAAACACGTTGAAAGGATGTCGTTTCCAAATCATAGAGGAGATTCAGGACCATGTGACAAGAGTGCCATCCAGAAAGTGCTTTACAGGAGGGTTTCCAAAATTGGAAGAAACGCCAGAATCAGTGTATTGCCAGTAGAGGGAACTACTTTGAGGGGACAGTGCTTGAAATGCTTACAGTGAGCAATAAAAATGTTATAGCAAGAGTTTGGTGTCGTTTTGAACACACCTTTTATTCCAGAAGACAACTCGCTCTTTAAAAGTGATAAATAGATAATCGTCAGCTTGAAGAAAAACTAGGCCAAGATCTATAAAGCTGCCTCTACCATGTATAACGTGGTTGAAGACGTTCTAATTTAAAAGACGAAATATGGGTTTGAATTTCTTGGACCGTTTAAAAGGAAGCTGCTCTGAAAAAAAGAGAAGGAAAAGTATAAAATATGGAAAGAAGAAAGAGAGAGAAAGTGCAGTTGCAACCTTGACCCTGAGAGATATAACCTACGGGGATATGAGACAGAGGAAAAAGGGAAAAAATAGGAGATATCTCGCAAGTCTTTCTGCATAGAAACACATTTTCTCCTATTTTACTTTCTAACAACATTGTGCAGATGGTTATAGTTCTTTGTTGCTCTGTCGGTGTCATGGGCGAAGTTTTTTACGTAATCATGAAGATGATGGTATTTCAGCATCCACAAAAAAAGACAATTGCGTTTTTTCTTTCTTTCTTTTTTCTTCTATAACATATTTCTGAACACGAGCTGTTTACACCCACTCTCACGCATGCTGTTCTTTTTGTTTAACGGGGCATTGAAGTTACGTCAGAACCCTTTTCCCCGAGGAATAATGGAGAAATGAGAGGACTTTTTGAAATAGACTAATGCTAGTTGTTACTCCTAAGTCTTCGTCCTGCAGTGCACTATGGTTGTTAAAATTGTGATTACTCATAATCAAGGACGCCCATCACGGGGGGCAAGGTGGGGCGCTCGCCCCCCCCCCTAAGAGGAAATTGAACTTGGGAATACGAAATCCTAATAGAATTTTTACATTAGTTATAGCAAAATTTGAATCTATATTTGAAACATTGCTTATACGTGCTCCACCTGGAAACCACAACATGGGCGCCCTTGTTCATAATTAAAAGCTTCAGTTGTTTACATTAACAATTATTTTTTATTTATTCTTTCTTTTAGTTTGCCCACCAATTAACGTGCGGTAACACAAATATTAATACTCAAATTTAAAATATTGTTCCTGCCCTTATCTTCTTTTGAAATAATTATATTTAAAAAAAAAAACAGTAAATAAATTGCAATAAAATCGCCTCACAATAGCAATAAATCGACGGTAACGACATCTATTGGCGTCAAACAGGCAATGCATATGGCGAGGCACCTACTGACTGTTTACTATTAGAAATTAACGTGACACATAAACTGACACGCTTCTCTTTTAAAATCAGGATTGTTATTTATATATTTAATATGGATTGGAGAACTGAATATCCTCTGTAACTAATTAAATAAAAATAAAAATGAAATCTGTAAGTTTAACGTACCACGTATATGCCTTTTAAGCTAAAGACGATGATTAAGGCAAGTGAATAATGATGGAAGAATAGGTGGAATTTGGAAGGAAACGGGAGTACCCCGAGAAAACTCACGGCATTTTCATTCGATTTAATGTTATCAAATTAGTATGAAAAATACCATTAGACATTGATCCAAGTATGGTCACTTTTCACTAGTAGCATTAGCGTTAGTTTTTTTTAGGCCAAGAGAAACTAATAAATTATCCAGCACTATTGTCAATACAGCATGAACTCGTCTCTAAAATGAACTTCCTTCAGGTGATTAAACATTCCTCAGCTGAAAGAATAGAAAATTCAATGTTCTATTGCTCAAAAGTATTCAGCTTACAAGATTATAGTATTTACTGAAGTAAAATTCTATATTTAATTTTCATTTTTTCAGAAGAATGCAAATGCAGAGCATCATTCAGAAGTAAAGAAAAGTAATGTATGTAAGACATGATGACAGGATAAAGTCAATACTTTATAATTTGAGAACAAGGGCGCCCATGTTGAGGTTTCCAAGGGGAAGGGGGCAAGTATAAGCGACGTTTCAAAAATAGTTTCAAGTTTTGCTGTAACTAATGTAAAAATTCTATTGGATTTTCGATATTCTAAAGTACAATTTCCTCTAGTTGGAGGGGTGGGGGGCAAGCGCACCACCTAACCCCCCTGATGGGCGCACTTGTTTGAGAACATATGGTGAACCTGAGAAAATATCTCAGAAGCTTGACTTTTGTACATAAACAGTAACTAATAACAAGGTTATAATTCAGATTTATATTTTTCTTAATGGACGACGTGCAGTTGATACAGAATGCACAGGGCAAAGTTCTAATAGCAGCCACCTAGAAATATGAAGCAAATGTAATGTGATGTTATAGTCATTATTTATTTCATGCTTCTGGGCGCATATATTTTACTCCTTGCGTGTTATATCTACAGAAAGGCCGATGTGGATATTAGAAACGAATTAGAATTAGCAGAAGGGTTGTATATGATCAGCTTTGACCTTCTTAAGTTAACAAGTGTATTTATGTTACAATCGGCATTTTGTAACTTTCTCTATTCTTGCGTCTGCTCAAGCTATTATAAATACATTTCCATGCATGCACCATCCCCTAGATATTTCAATTGTAAGTGGGTATGCCAAGTTTGGTCAGTTTCTTGTAGAAAGTGTGGTAGATAAAGTTGATTGTTTATTTTGAAACTAACAACAATATGTGAAATCGACATGCACCATTCCCTAGATATTTCAATTCTAAATGTGTGTGCCAGTTTGGTCAATTTCTCGTAGAAAATATGACAGATGAAGTTTATTGATTATCTAACAACGATGTCCTCCAACAATGAAACTAATAACAATATGTGAAATCTTGATGTACTATTCCATAGATTTTTTTAAGTCCATTAACCAGACTGTATCCGTTTTTGCGTAGTTTTTGAATTATTCATTTTATTTTTGATTGTTTTAAATTTATTAGTTGTATATGTTAACATTGGTGACGGTGGCGCCATCTACCATGTTAGACACGAACTATTTGGATATTAAAAATAACCTTACGTATACAGAACCTGCCTAGGGTCGATGGTAGAGCGTTCACATCCGGTCCGGTGCATGGGGTACCTTGTTAGGTCCCAGCTCTACGTGTCGCCACGTTTGGCCTAATCCTCGTTTCGCCTAACCAATTATCTGACACTTTTATGACGGATAAGTGATAAGGTCTGTGTCCGCTATTTTAGGCGAAAAAAGGATCCTCGTTTGGCCTAATCCTCGTTACGCCTAAAATGGCGGACAATAAGAAAAATCATGGAAATTCAACTAGAGGGAAATTATATAAGAGAAAATTCCGTGTTATATAAAGAATTAAGAAATGCAAAATATATAGATTAATATTATATTAACTATTTTCGAGGAGTTAGGATTACCAAAACTCCTTTATGTATTTACTAGGACCATGGATATATACAAATATATAACAGTAGGAGAATTGCAAAACCTGTTAAATTCACATTTTATAATTTGTGACAAATTGAGAAAAACTGTTTAAACACGTCATAATTGTAAAATAACATTAGAAACTAGAGAACAATAAAAAATAAAGAATAATGAGAGTGTTGGTCTGTCGAAAGCTGTATAATCACACTAGTCTATGAATTGCGTTATTGAAGGAAATAGTTTGGATTAAACAGGTTTTGCGTATGTAAATGGATATAACAGCTTTTGCATCTGGACGAGCGGCCATTTTTGTTGAGGCTCAAGATACAAAACCTATGAAAAAGAAAGGGAGTCAGAGTCAGAAATCAGTATTATGCCTACTAAAATATTGGGGGGGGGGATTTATTATCAACTATACATTGCACAAGATTAGCACAAATGAATATGGATATATAAATGCTACATTAAATTTGTTCTAAATTGAAAACAATGGATCCAAATGTGCAAAAAATTGAATTATGTAACCTCCTCTCCATCATCATCTACTAAATGGAAATCCATATCGTCGTCGTCCTCTGGTGCATCACCATTTTCTCGGTTTTCTATTCCTCAAAAATCTCTCTGTAAAACGTGAGCTTTGAGCTGCTTTCAATAGTCAAACCCTTCGTAACTACAAGCAGAGTTAATTATACCTATCCGTATACATTTCTAAACTGAATGACTATATTTTGGAAGAGTTTGTAACCTTTTATGGACTGACATAGGGTGAATATTAATTTGCCAACCATCCCAATATATGAATTTGAAATATAGCAAAACAAAATGTGCAAATGTTGAGTTTGAGCAAAACAGTGGCAGAAAGAGAATTAGAAATGGTAAATAAGTGGCAAAATTTTTTAACATGTTGTACCAGAAGCAGTGATAATTTTGAATGATAATTGACACTAGACATTTTAAGAATGAGGTTCTGCTGAAGCTGAAAACACCGTTTAGAGAAGAACGTAATCCAACAATGTTCTGTTCAAAGTAAAGAGTTACCCTGAAATACAAAACAAACTACTTTTAACCATAGATAGTCCACTCACCGTGTCTTTTTGGCTACATTTCGTTTCCAGTTTTTCATGTGTCTTGTACGTTTTCTAGACAATTTTGGTGTTGTCTGATAACAAAATTATGATCATTGCTGCTTAGAGTATAGTTTTCTTTCGATTTTGCGTGCATTTGTCTAGTAATTATTAAAGAAAAGTAAATAAGCACAGAAAAGTTTCACGAACAGTTAGGTTAAGACGTATAGTGTCTCCATCTTCAGTCCAGGGTGTGCGATGGCTCAGTAGTAGAGCGTTCACCTCCGGTGCTTGGGGTCCCTGGTTCGATCCCAGCTTGACCATGTGGACTTTGTGGTGAACAAACACCATGACCGTGGGTTTTCTTGGGGTTCTCCCGTTTCCTCTCACTTTCTTCATTCCACCATTTCATTCATTTCTCATCATCACCGTCTCCTTTAGCCTAACTGGCATAACCGTAGGACATGAAACTAAAGATTTCATTTTCTTTTTTTTTTCAATTTTCAGTCCAAAAAAAAAAAAATGAAAGCACACACTTCAAATTCTGCCAAATAAAATTTCGAATGATTTACAAAGAGTTGCAATAAATATTCAGATTACTAAACTAATCCTATACAGTACGAAACCTCAAATTGTTTGAAATATGGAATTAACCGGGCTTGATTCTGATTTTCTCATTAGGTTATTTTGCAGATTTGGGGTTTTGCATCTGTTGCCATGATGGATTTAACAAGTTTTGGTAATTGGCACATATTTCAATCTCAATTTTCAACTAGTTAAAATGGCTTTTTCTACTGAATACTATTTGGAAATAATAGCTTTCCAAGTAAGATTTCCAGAGCAACCACTATCTCATTTTTTTAAAAAAGTGAATTTAACGGGTTTTGTCATTGGCCTACTCATATATCGTATATATATCGACATGGATTCCAAATCTTAAGAATAGATTTCATCTTAGCTTGAGTCTTCTATTAAAGTAAGAACTAGTACACCTTTCGGTTTCAATATTGATTCCTAAACATTAAAATTCGTAAGGGAATAATGAGAAATCGTTTTTGATGAGAATTCAGTTTCCGATAAACAGGTTGCATGTCTCACATTCTCACATTGTCTCACATGTCTCACTCTATTCCTGCCGTAAGTTATAGATATGTTTTCGGTTTCAATATTGAATCTGCATAATTTGGAAATCTACAGTAATTTAACAATGTAAAAAGAAACTCACATGTAAGAGAACAAGGTATAAATGTTTTCATAACTTTGCTTACTGCACCGAACACCAGTAAACCTTAGCCAAGACGGACACCCAACAGAATAAGGGGTTCAGCCGGATAGTTAGTAGACAACGTTCGCTTCATCGTATGGACTTCAGAAGCCGATAACCCACGAGGTTACTACTTGTCATTATATGTCACTACGGTTAATGTTTTACACTGGCAACAGAATGCTGTGACTGAACCATAAAAACGAGTAGCATGGTGCGATGCAGGGTTGGCAAAAACCATGTTTTTTTTTTTAAAAAAAGAAACAAACAATAAACCCGTTTTTTTGTTTAAACCCGGTATTTTTTGAGTTTAAACCAGGTTTTTGTTTAAATAATTTGCTGTATGTATTTATATCACATATGGAGAGAAATAAATTTGTTTCATCTTGGTGTTATTATGCAACAACTGGGTTATGCTGGAAGCGGTCACATAAGCTTAAAGCGGAATCAAACCGCTTCTCGCCTTACATCCGAGAGAAATTGTCCTCCATTTGAACTCGAAACCGGGACTAATTGACCACAAATGCGATATGTCTGCCGACTCACTCATGAAGAACTCCTGGTAAAAATACATTGTGCTGATCTTTAGGTACTTGTTAATGTAACTGTCAAGAGTCATTTCAGAAGGACAAAAGAAACAGTTGCACAAGTGAAACCATTATCCAGAATTACATATGGACAATTTCAAAATACTGCAGAGTACAGAAGAACTAATTTAGTCCAAGTTAGTTCATTACGACTTTTATTAGTCCAAGATAGAGAAATACAACGAGAAGAAGAAGAAATAGACTTAATTTGCATATCTGTAAGAAAAGTGAATAAAGATACGAATTATGTACCAAAGATACTTCTAATTTCAATAAATGCCTCTCGTGGGATTTGTATGAACCCTCCTCTCCCCCAGAAACTACAGCATTTCGATGTATTTTATCAATAGTAAACATTATTAAAACGAAACCATATTTAGAATTTTTCTTTGATTGAAATTGCATAACAATAATAACAAACTATTTAAAAAATCACGAAAGAAGCATTCATAAACTTATAAAAAAAAATACAAAAGTTGCTTTTGTAGTATAATCATTTTGAGTAATGAATGGGAAATTTAGGTCTGAATATAATACGAATAATATACGGGAGTGAAACGTGATAACCCATAAATGTGTGTTCATCAAGAATTTACGAACACTTACACTTTTAGGAACGATTTTCGTTTTTTGGTTTAAACCAGTTTTTTTTTTTTTTTTTTTTTTTTTTTTTTTAACAGCTGGTTTAAACCAGCAAATCCTGGTGCGATGAGTCTCGATTTCAATCTCATCACGCCGATAGTGATCTATAATTTGGTGCCAGCCCAACGAAATCATGTCAGGTTGGAATTGTACAAGATAACGGAGACCATGTTGATTTACAGTGTTTTTCTGTAAGGAATGTTTTGGACCTTTGGTACCTACTATTCACCCGTATTGTATCGAAGTACGAAGATCACCAGAGTCAACTATATCTTTATTTCTGTCATACGAGTGGAAATGGAGCGTACCAGCATTACAACCACCCTCGTAACACATCCCGGTTGGCCACCATCTGTTTGGAGTAGCATTCAACTTCTTCCTGCTGAAACAACCACCGAGAAGCCCGGATTTCAATCTCATTGTGCATCTCAGAGACTTATGCTATGGACATTCCCGGTAGTATGTGAAACGAGTGGAAATTCAACTCAAAAGTTGTAATTTCAAAAGTAATAATAAGAAATTAAATATATTTTTCTTCTTTCTTTGTCAACAGTAACACATTAAGATGTTTGAATTGTGGAATTATCCAAAGAGCAATTTGTCAGCGGAGTGATTTGTCACAAATCACTCATTGCGATCACAATTGTCCATTGTTAAGTTATGAGCAAATTTAGGGGTCTTTTGTCAGATCTAGCTCGAAATAGTTACAAATTTCATACGAATTGTAATTACAATAGAATCACAATCGGATCTCCTATAATGCATTAACAGTTTCAAAAAAGCGTTGAAACTGGAATGAAATCGTCTGAAAGATCATCAAAACCTACAATAAAATAACTCTTTTACACCTACATAACATGAAACACACAAACTATATTTCCTTTAACGTACCGATTAGCAGTACCATTTGACAATATCAGATATTTGAAAACAAACTGCAAACTAAAAGTTACTTTTGAATAGCACTCACCTTTAAACAAAATTAATAACAGGTGTAACTTTTTGTGTTTCTCTCATCTCAAATATAGTCACTATACACCCTGTGGGGACATTAATATTCTCAAAATGGAACGAAAAAGTAACTGTACAATTGTCGAAACATTTTTCCGAAAGCAAATAGTCCTATTACAAATTAGTTATGGGAAAACCAATTTGTATTTCTCAGTTCTTCACATAGTAGGGAATATATTTTTTTTTCGAAAAATTTCCCTCCAGTTTTATCTCCACGATTTTTTTATAGTCCACCATTTTAGGCAAAACGAGGATTAGGCCAAACGAGTATCATTATTTCGCCTAAAATGGCGGACTTAAAGCTTATCTTTTATCTGTCATAAAAGTGTCAGGTAATTGGTTAGGCGAAACGAGGTTTAGGCCAAACGATGCAAGATCCAGCTCTAGCCAAGGGAGCTTTGTGGTAAGCAAGCACAATATGTGTGAGTTTTCTCGTGGTTTTCTCATTTTCTTCATTCTATCATTTTTCGTCTCCTTTAGCCCACACGGCCTAACCGTGGGACATAAAACTGAAATATTTCAACTTATTCTTTTTGTAAAACCCAGTCATTTAGTCATATAGCATAATGGAAAAATTTAACATTATATAACAAGAGGTAATATTAAGAACTGAGTTAAAAGAGAAAATGCAATTATATCAATTTGTAAAGCTCTTTTGATATTAATGATGATTTGTGTTCATTACTTTAAAGTTCTTTTTCAGCAACTAGGCTAATAAGACTTTTCTCACCCCAAGGCAAGGACACTTCAACTTATTCAAAAGGGATCAAAAATAGAGGTACCTGACAACCCTTGTCTTTTACATCAGGTGTATGTGAATCTTCAAGATAATGAGGTCTGATAAAAGCGGCATGCAACCAAATACGATTGCAAAATCGTTGGAAACAACACCAAAATCGAGTTGTGGCAAACGACACCATGGCAAACAACATGCCACTGTCAATTTTCACCGTAGACAAGAAAACATAACTTGGAGGTAGTTAACGTTTAAAATGTACTAACTTTACCGACACTAAAGTTGACAATGAAATATTAGTAAGGGTAGATTAAAATCCAGTGAAATAAAATATTTTGCAGAATTAATCCACACAGCACTTACATTGAAGTCGGTGTATTTTAACATTCCTTAGCTCATATTTAAATTATGTCGTTTGGTGACTAGGTCTCAAATTATAACATATCTAGAACAATGACATTATCATCATCTTCTTTACGAAGTGTATTTGTTGTGGACAACATCGTGTATGTGGGTTTTCTCGGGGTACTCTCGTTTCCTCCCACATTCTCATTCCACAAATTCTTCCATTATTATTCACTTGCTTTAATTATCATCTCCCTTATTCTAACGGGTATAATCATGAGACGTTAATCTGAAAGTTTTTATTTCATTTCATTTTCATCAATTGTTGATTTGAATGTTTAGAACTAGGGATGGCCACAAAGTTCCGGTTCCGGCGGAACCGGTTCCACGAGGAACCGTTTCTCGGAGATCCGGTTTTCAGAACCGGTTCCGGGCCTGGATCCGAAAAACCGGTTCCGGAACCGGATCTTCTAGAACCGGATCCGTTCAGACCTGAAAACCGGTTCCACCAGGAACCGGTTTTGGCCATCCCTATTTAGAACCAATAAATATTAATTACAATGACAAAATTGCTTCTTGATGAAATAATATCTTTTATTTCTCTTTCTGTATGGCTTCAGTTACATCTAATAAGTATTCAACAAGTAAGAAAACTTTTCAATAAGATACCATAATTATTCTGCTACTAGAAGAATAGTGACTAACACGAAATATTTTACGTAATTTAATAAATAACACTCATCTTCTGGTTCTTGTAGCCAGTACAAAACGATGATCCTTTTAACTTGATTGGCTCAAGTAAAGACATAACACATACCGCACTGCGTATACTTACCACTTTTGTTGTCAATGAAGCTCAGTATGGACAATGTGGACAACTTTACTGTTGGGAATGAAGGTAAAAGAGTATGTTTTTGAAAGTATCGACATTATTTTTGTATCGAAAGATCCAATATATTTCAATCAAAGATTTTCTTCTAGTCCTTACATTTGCAGAAGTACATACAGTGTATCCAAACCGAAACTATCACTTAACTCAGTATGATGTGCTTATTCCGTAAAAAAAAAAAAAAAAAAAAAAAAAAAAAAAAAAAAAAAACCTTGATTTAGGGGCCATTCAAAAAATTTGTGGCCTCTGATCCAAATATACATCAAAAGATCCAATATATTTCAATGAAAAATTTTTCTGTACGCCTTATATCTGGATAAATACATATAGTGAAGCCAAACCCATACTATCACTTAACTCAACATGATGTACTTATTCCGTTAAAAAATAGGGGCCATTCAAAAATTTTGTGCCCCTGATTCAGAAACTAGTTATTGGCAAAGATCGCAATCTTTTGATGCATTTTTGGATCATTCCTAAAATTTTTGGCCAAGATCGCAATCTTTTGATCCATTTTTTTGATTACTCCTAAAATTCTTGTTGTAATTCTAGTACCGATACCAAAAATTCGCTCTCTGTAACTATAAGTCACTCTATTGTGTTCGTACTGCACCTTACAGCCAAAAAAGAATGTACTTCTGCTTCAGTGATATGAAACAGAAATAACACACTCTCATAATAACAGTATAATAGAAGAGCCATTGTTATACCATTATCTCAATTTGAATTTCATGTAAGATTTTGTTTGTTAATATTAACAGAGTCGTTGCCTATTCTAAAGAGATAATCATCTTGTGTTTATCTTAAGAAGGGAAGAGTTAATGTTAAGCTTTGTATATATTGTATGTGTGTGGGAAACAGCAAGCAAGAAAGAGAAAGAGAGAGAGAGAGAGAAGAGTAAAAGAGAAAGAAAGACAGCGAAAGCTAATGCCAGTATACTAACTTCAGGATATCTTCATTCTGTCAATACCCGTTCTTCCAAAATTTTCTATCTCACTCTCACTGTCTCTCTCTCTCGCAATGTCTTTAACACTCTTCTCCCTCAACGCTAGCACCTCCCACACACAAAAAGTTTTAATTCTGCATTCAAGTAAGGAAGCCAGGGGTATAATCTAAAACTGGTGTTTCTGCACAAGGGAGGAAAGTCGTTAGGGACTTTATACAGTATAAAAGCGTCCCATATTTAAGTTTGTCGTAGAAGTATCTCGTGGGATGGGGTCTCAACTTAAAAGAGGGTGAGCGTCGGTTTGGTGAAAACCACGTCGCCCACGGAAGGGATGAGAGGGGGACCACCAGGAGTAGAGTTAACAGAATGCTATGTACACGCTATTATCAAGTCCAACGGAGCGTACATGAGAAGATAATTTTTACCTTGTATCTTCAACATCCTTAGGGTATACTTTGGCCTAATATACGGAAAGGGAATTGGACGTTAGTCCTCTCCCTCTCATAATATATATATATATATATATATATATATATATATATATATATATATATATATATATATATATATATATATATATATATTTAAAAAAGGAGGAACCAAAATTAAACTGAAACACCATTGTGTTCTCTCTTTACACCTTATTACTCAGGAGAATAATTTTCTGGTAAAGCACTATACAGGATACATCACCTATAAATTTTCATTACATATTATATATATACTGTATATATATATATATATATATATATATATATAAATTAAAAAGGGGATTTTTAAAGCGATTACGGTGTATATACATTGAGAGATAATGGAAAATTATACACAAAAGCCGAAGAGAAATTGATTTCACACAAGAGATGGGAATCATTAACACTGTTCTTTTTTAAAGAGCTTCTCTTGAGTTGCAAATATGTGTTGTTAATATCGTTTAATGAATGTTCTTACTTGATAGAGTAAAGCATTATGAATTGCGTTCAGACATGTTTTAATAAGCTCTTTATAGTAACTTGTGAAAAGCTCTACACACCTCACCCCTCAGGTAATGTAAAGAAAGAAAAAATCAGAGAGCAAAAATAGACTACTATAAAATAATCTTTTACAAAAAAGCAGTAAAAAAGTGTACGTTAAAAAACGAAAAATTGAATGAAGAAAATGATTATTGTTTCTAATCGTATTAACATTTGTACACTTTCTTGCTGCTATGTACTGGTACGTACCTTAAAACTAAGTACCTTCTGCCTTTAGCACAGTACAATGCAAACAAATTAATTTTTAATTAGCTACTTTTTTCTTTCTATTTTCACTTTAATTTCTTTCTTTTTTGACCCCCCCTTTTTTTGCTATCATTCAATATGATTAATTTTGCTACGGAAATATGTCGTAATTCGGAGTCAAGTAGCCAAGTAATTCGGAATATTCAGTGCTTGTTTTATGAGAAAACTAGTCCTATACTCACCATTCAATTCTGCGCACCGGGGCGAACCAAGGCAAAATTTTCACTTGGGCAAAGTGACTTTTTAGTGCCCCCCTAGTCGTAGCCTATATTTTAAGTTTTATTACACAGTGATTTTAATATTTTAAACCCATTTTTCAAAAAGAAAAATTAATACTCAAATACATGATTTAGGTCTATTTAATACTTAAAATATGCATATGGTATCAATTACATTGTTTTTGATTATTATTATTTATAAAGCGATATATATAAACAAAAACAATATCGAACAGCATTTATTGAGTATTAGTAATGGTGACATGATTACTGCTATATTTACGGTAACCATATTTCTGTTAGTGAAAATCGGGATATTTAAAAGTCAGTCCCCTTAGCCACTGGCGTCGTTATCTTTTTAATTCTGCAGGGAGGGGGGTTCAGATTAATCAAAATCATAATTCTCTTTCCGCCAAAGTATATATATATATATATATATATATATATATATATATATATATATATATATATATATATATATACAATGCCACATGTTTTAATACATTTGACTAAAATCTGGGGAGACGCGTCCCCCAACCCCCCGCTAACGACGCCCGTGCCTCATCCACCGTTCTTATCGCTTAAACTCTGAACCCTCTTTTGCCATGAAACATTATTATTATTATTAAGCTAAAATCCAAACCTGTTCACATGATAGTAGTAGTTTATAATTTATTTGCTATGTTTATTTACATTACTCTATTAAACAATGACATTATTCCTAGTGCTAATTATTCTAAAGAACGAACGTTGCAATAACTGATGGACAGAGTAAAAGAAAAAGAAATTCATATGTTCACTGTATTACTCTTTTTCAGCGTTCATAGAAGAAGACGGTTTGGGCTCTTTCCAGTCATATTTCTCTGGTGAGGCCAGAGTTTTTAAAAGATTTTTGTTTTTCTTGATGTTGTCGTACATTTCTATACACGTTTGTGAACAGTTCATTTGTATTACAAAGTCATGATAACGTTATCTCATGTAAAATAATATTGTCTAGCGAGCTCTTGTTCCACTTTTCGTTTATCTTTTATCTATTAAAAGATAGTACATAATTACTGTAAAATTAGCGGTATTTTAATTTCGCCGCGATAGAGCCACTTTAAACATTGCATCTTAAAATCATTCAAACATATCTATCGGAACTAGTGGATTAAATTTTGGACAAGGTCAGAACATCTTGTCTTTCAGACCAGCAGACAAGTTTCCGAATCCTGCGATTCTTCCGAAACAATTTTTATAGAGGTAGTTAGTGAGTACTTCAAATTATATGCTCATAATCAAACTGTCTCTATAAAAAATTGTTGAGTGAGTCCCTTAGAATTCTGAAACATATATTTTAGGATAGGGCACATATTAGTTCCTAAGTGAAATCTTGACTCAACTACGGTAGATTCCATAGTTTTGGAGCTATGGGCCTTTAAAGTTCATTTTTTCATGTTTTCCGCAGCCTGTAACTCCGAAAGGAAGCATTTGTGCACCGAGGATGGTCTCTACTTTTTGTCTTATCTTGGTGTCAGGAAGCACCTCCCAAACGTTGTCGATGTTGTTTTGAAACACCCTGTATATATAACGTCCCACGATTATGCATTGATACTGAAGAAAGCGGAGATGATGGGGATGAATGAAATGGGGGAATGAAGAAAGTGGGTGGAAAACCTCATACATGTTTGTCCGTGAGCTAGGATCGATCCAGAGACCCGACACATCTCACACACACACACACACACACACACACACACACACATATATATATATATATATATATATATATATATATATATATATATATATATATATATATATATATATATATATATATATATATATAGAGAGAGAGAGAGAGAGAGAGAGAGAGTTGTGTGTGGGTGTGCATCTTCAGTATTAAAATGTATTTATCTCAAAAAATGAAACAATATAGGATTATACCTAACAGTAAGAATATTCAAACAACTATATACATGGCACTGCATGAACTATGGCGTTGTCGATGCAGAACATCTCAGAACAGTTATGTCTTTGCACTACACTGATCAAGCAGCTATTAACATTCGAAGCAGCTAACTTAAGCTAACAAAACATTTACATACGGTGCCACAATTTTGAATTTACAACAGCTCAACTGGTATATGCACATATTCAACATAAGCTCAATGCACATATTTACTTAGAAGTTACAAAACATTAATATATAATATATAAATAAAATCACTGTGACAAGAAAAATTACTCTGAAAGCTGTTGTATTTTATGAATGTGTCACGACTTGAATTCTGAATGGATAATGTCATGTTTTCTATGTCAAGTTCGAAATTATATTACATTTTTTATCGTTTATTCTCATTTTGATGTGTGATTTGTACACGATCGCAAAATTTTAATGTGTTTCATTAAAAATAGCATAGTAAGTGCATATCCTAATTAATTACTTTTGTAGAGGATACATGAAACTCTCATAAACCTTTGCGTTTCTATGTTAAAAAAAAAGAAAAAAAAACTATTCTTGCACGTTCTACTGTCCAAAATGTGTGGACATAAATATGCGTTTATTTTTTTCTTTTTCTTTTTTTCTTTTTTTCTTTTTTTGCGGGGGTGACAAAATGGTTAACAGATACCTTGTGTGCACGTTGTCCTAGGTTCATTTCCCGATTGATCACTTAAACAGGAGGTTCTCTTATATATATACTGTGTTGTTGAGAAAGAACTCTTATTTTATGTAAATCGATCGGTAAGCAGAATCCATAGAATCATTCGACTCTACTCTATTGTCGTTAGCGATCTAACGTTGAAGTTAATGAAAATTGAAGATTTTTTTTTCCTATTGTAATCCACCTACAGTGTCGGTGTATCTTAAAGAAAATCCTTGCTTTGGTACGACTTTCTTTCAAGATTAATCTTCTTACTTCATAAAACGACTCAAAATAGCAATGTTAGGACCAGCGGCGTAAACAAGTGTGGTTCCGGTTTCAACCTTTCCTCATAAGCAATATATTATAGAAAAATAAACACTAAGATATTTAGAGCTCCTTCGTGGTTAGAGTACGCCCCTTTGGGTGGGAGATCCGGGTTCGATTCCCGGTGGGGCTCATGTGATTCGAATTTCACGTTAATCAGTAGGTCCACGTCTCATATATCCTCCCTGCTGAAATGGACGCTAAACTAAAACTCAACTCAACTAGGATACGTTTTTAAACACGTGAATTGATATGTACACTCATGTCCAAAATTATTGTCACATGTCTATAAATATGTTATTGTAAGCATATAATTTGATAACGAATTCGCCCGGTATTTCTTATAATGTATGTGTATAATCGCCAAAGACATGTGTGTCGCAAATTTCATGTCAAAAGAGCAGTAAATAAGAACAATAAAACGAAAATAAAGCTTTATCGTCTATTTACCAACATTTTGTTTAACTCATTCTAATTTTCGTATTTATAATTCTTTTCCTATGAAATTTCCCACAAATATACATTTCCCGATTATACACATAGTATCAGTATTAAAAGTACCCTGCAGAATCATTATCAAATTATATTCTTACAAGAAGACAGTTATAGATATGCGACAATCATTTTGGATATGAGTGTACTTGGAAGCTTGAATTTCCTCCCTAGATAAAATTCTGCAGATTCTATTGGTTAGGATCAGTCAAATGAAATTCTGCGGGAGCGGGTACTACAATGGAAGAAATACATTCATATAAACAATTTGTCATATTAGGTTCAACAACAAAAGTCCAAACAATCATACATATACCAATCAAAGACCTCATTGAACTGATTAAAATAGTATCAGTATGAAGTGTTAAATCTCATGCGCAGATTTCGAGAAAATGGAGGAAAAGGAATTTCATTGTAAACCTAAAAATTGATGCCGTACGGGAACCATGTCACTTATTGAGGTGAAACTGACACTGAATTAAAAGCTCCTCATTGTGAAGCCAGCACTCAATGCAGAAAAGCTATACAGTTATGAGATACAGCCTAAAAGTATAATTAAATATTGTCCCAACATAAGACAGACATCAGTCGATAGAGAACATCGAGATGAGAAAAATGACATGCTTCTGACTAAATTCCCATGCGCAGTTTAAAAAAAAATCGCGAAAAACAAACTTTTGTCGATGTAAAAAGTATATTGTTCATTACGAATAATAATTTACAGTTTTTGTTTTGCTAGAAGCCATTGTTATTTATGTAGGCCTACTACGCTGTATATGTAGTAAATTACACTTTTAAGAAATTGATTTTATTGTTATTTGATTTATTCTATCGATGAAACACATACTTCTTTACGCACACAATACCTGTAAATAAATACTCGACGCTATTGGCAACACACTTTCTTCACTGGGATATCAGGCTACGAATGCCTCTTAAAGATAATTCTTAGATTCTATGAATGAAGATAATGTTTATCGTCCATTGCAATTCTTCGTTCGAATAAAAGTGAGCTCCCTTCAATCTTTTCTTCACTGTGCATGGAAACATGTCTGAATTGTAAGATGAATGAGAAAGAATCTTCCAATGACATTTTTTCGAAATGTGGTTTGTGTAATATTGGCTGTGTGTTTCTAGCGTCATCGTGAAGGAGAATAATGTCTCTAGTTAGGACAGAAAAAACACCTTTTGATGTTGATCTGCCGTATTGTATGAACGTCATTCAAAATTAAATTTTTTCAACAAAATTTTAACAACTTATTTTATTTTATTTTTGTCTGACATCATTACTTCGATCCATCTTTGTTGTCAAAGGAAGGACACGCCACTGACATCACAACTTGAAAGCGTTCTGTTACACAACGTACATATGAATGAGTTCCTATGCAAACTTTAATCTTTTGATATACGTATATTCAGTGGTATATCGTTAAAATTAATGGTGACTCTGAAATTATTAAGATTAAAGGGACCAATAGGATTTATAGTTCAAAAAGTACAGACAGTATAATTAATCGGGCACAGTTTCTTCAAAAGTTTCGTGTCATCAAAAACCGTTGAACGAACGATTGAGAATTGAACGAAAGAAAGCAAAAACTTTAAGTTCTTAATAATCAAAAGTTCTTGGAAAGTTCTTTCGAAAAGTTAAATGGAGGAACTGGATTACATTTGAGTTTAATGTCTTATTCACGCGGAAGCTATATGAGACGTGGAGTTACAGCGGTGTATGATGAGAGGTGTAAGAATGTCCCTTAATCGATTATCTTTTGTCGATTGATTCGGATTTACAAAGTTTTCCATTCCTCAAAGCTCTCGAGGTGAGCTGCACTGTGCTCATGCTCTGCCACTTTTGGATCTAATTTCTACCACTTACTCAAATCATCTGGATAGCTAAAAGCAGATTTAGTGGCGGTTACAGCTGATAAAAATTTACAGCAAAAGCACAACAAGACTTCTTTTGAAGGACAGAAAACCATCCATGAGCGCCAAAATTCGTTAAGCCATAGAATTTTGAATATAGAGGAAACCCAAGATTGAGTATAAGCGTCAATTTTAAAAAATTGCCAATAGTCAAAATTTTATTCTTTTTAAATTGATCTCCAATTTTAACGCCCTATACAGATCCTGGACTATCTGCCCCTGACGCTCCGTCGTCGTTACGCCAATGTTTTATAGGAACATATTTTACATGCGTACTACTCAAGTCAAGACCTATTTCCATGCTAATTTTGGGCCGCGGTGGCTCAGTGGTAGAGCGTTCACCTCTGGTGCATGGGGTCGCGGGTTCAAACTAGGGATGCCACAAAGATCCGGTCCCGGCGGAACCGGTTCTCGGAGACCCGGTTTTCAGAACCGATTCTGGAACCGGTTCCGGACCTGGATCCGAAAGCCCCAAAGACCCATAAAGGAGGCACAAAGATCATCTTCAAAACACTGCAAAGATGTCCATACGCTTGTGCCCTCCTCGCCCAGACCCGCTTCTGCCTCCATAAAAAAAAAAAAAAAAATGGTCCACCAGTGGGTGTTGAGCCAAATGAGTTGGCCTGTTTGCCTGTTTAGCCAATGAGTTTGCCAGTTACTCACCCAGTTTATTTAGCCAAATGAGGCAAGCGGCCACTGCCTGGGCGCCTGCCTGTCGCTTCCACCATTTCATCTAGCACACTATTCACAGTCTGCCAGCAGCTCGGGTTTAGCGTAGGGATGGTCCCAAAGTTTCGGTTCCAGCGAAGAACCGGTTCCAGACCTGGATCCGAAGAACTGGTTGCAGATTTGGATCCGAAAAACCGGTTCCAACCTGGATCCGAAAACCGGTTCCGGAATCGGATCTTCTAGAACAGGATCCGTTCAGACCCGAAAACCGGTTCCACCAGGAACCGGTTCTGGCCATCCCTAGTTCAAACCCTGCTCCCGCCAAGTGAACTTTGTGGTGGACAAACACCGTGTGCGTGGGTTTTCTCGGGGTTCTCCCGTTTCCTCCCACTTTCTTCATTCCACCATTTCATTTATTTCTCATAATCACCGCCTGTCTCCTTTAGCCTAATCGGCATAACGTGGGACGTAAAACTTAAAGATTTCATTTCATTTTTCCATGCCATTGTTCAAGTTCGGAAGATTTCCGTAGATTGAGTACGGAAAATCCAAAGGCCAACTTTTATGTGCCATAACTCTGGAATCAAAGGTCTGTACAAGAAAATATTACTAAGCAACTTAAGGTATATTATTTTCCCAAATTTGGTCGAGATTTATACGTTCTGTAATGGCATACGATATTACTTTCCTGTGATCAATTAAAAAAATAAAAAGAAGAAACAAGTAACGTACAACGATAGTTTAATTATTCAATGAACAAACAAATAGATTTTGTTTTTATTTAACAAGTGCTAGTTCGGAAGTCTTAAATTAAAATAATATCAAATTATGTCATATTGAAAATCAGACTTGTGTATTCATATACCTTGTTGTCTTAGCTTGTAAATGCAAGTATTGTGTTACTTATTCTTGTATGGAAGGGAAAGAAAGTAAAAGAGTAAGTTTACCTGAACACAAATAAACATACGAGGCAGAGTCATCTGTTGGGAATAACATATATTATTTTCTGTTACAGAGTCATCTATTGGCCACTGCATTATATTAAGTATAAAAATGTTTCTTTTCTTTTCTTTCATTCTTTCTTTTTCTTCTGGAACTCGAATCAGTGTTGGGCAAATTTCAATTGAATTAACAATTAACAATTAATGTGTAAAGTTAATTGTTAATTGCAATTAACAATTGAAATAAGTAATGGTTAATTGTTAATTGCAGTTGGCCATTGAAAAAGGAGAATCAATTGCAATTGATCAATTGATTGAAAGTAATTGCAGTGGAAAGTAATTGCAATTGAATTCTGTAATTCAATTGCAATTGAAATTAATTGGCAATTGATTCAATTGCAATTGATTTCCACAGCAATTACTTTCAATTGATTGATCAATTGCAATTGATTTTCACTGATTAATTTTCAACACTGTAGTTCAGAGAGGGTGTGGGGCAATGAAAACTTTAGCCACGACAAATTGACTCACCACCCGTCGTGACCCATGACCCACCGTGACCCACTCTGACCCACCACCCACCATAAACCACTCTTACCCACTGTGACCCACAGACCCACCAAAACCCATTGTCATCAACTCTGACCCATGATTCACGACCTCTTCTCTACTGACTAAAGAGTTTAAACTTGTAATAAAACAAGCCTTAAAAATTATCACTCATCGGAGTTTGAATTTCTACGATCAATCGCTCAAGCACCGCACTAATACAATAACGGCGTATCTGACCTTTCTAATATAAATAAAATAGAGTTTGTTCGTGTGTCTGTCTGTCTATCTTTGTGCGGCCTGTGGACGATACGAGTGGACCGAAACTTTTCAAAATTTGGTCACGGGTAGCTTGGTCTAGGCCTCAGACCAAGACGAAGAGTTTTTTTTTCCTTACTAGGGGGTCTCGAGGGGACGCTTACCGGGACCGGCCTGGGGACCAGAAAAGTCGACCGAGAGTTACCAAATTTTGATGAAAGATACCTTGGTCCAGGTCCCACATCAAGGCAAAGCGTTTTCAACAAAATTCGAACCAGGGGGTCTCAGGGGGGCGTTTACCGGGACATGTAAAAGTAGAACGATATCAGTGTCGATTTCATAGTTTTCGCGGTCGCTGAGATCCATGGTGAAACTCCGATCGCATTAACTTCCAAATTCACCGTGTTCGGCCGTGGGTCAACGGGGGGGATACCGAAACGTAAAAGTAATCCAAAATGACCGATATTAGTGTCAAATCCATAGTTTTCGCGGTTGCTGATATCAATGGCGACACTACCATTAGCGATGACTTTCAAATTCATCCACCGTTGTATGCGGGCCTTGGGTCACCAGAGGGGGGAATTCCGAGACATGTAAAAATAATCGAAAATCACCGATATTAATGTCGAATCCATAGTTTTCGGGATAGCTGAGCTCAATGGTGAAACTCAAGACCGCGTTTACTTTCATATTTAGCCCCCATCAGCTAAGAAAGGGGGGCATTATAAAGGGTATCACGAGAGATGTAAAAATAATCCACAATGACCGATGTCAAATCCGTAGTTTTCGCGGTGGCTGAGATCAATGGTGATACTTTCATTAGCGATGATTTTCAAATTTAGCCACCATTGTATGCGGGCCGGGAGTCGCCGGGGGTGGGGAATTGCGAGACATGTAAAAATAATGGAAAGTGACCGATATTAGTGTCAAATCCATAGTTTTCGCTGTCGCTGAGATGAATGGTGATACTTCCACAGGCGTTGACTTCCAAATACAGCCCCCATCGGCTGTGGGCCAAAGGCATTTTTTTTTAAAAATTGGAACCAGAGGATTATAGGGACTTTTACCGGCATATGTAAAAAGTAGTAGAAAATGGCAGATGCTAGTGTCACATTCATAGTTTTCGCGGTATTGGTTGGGGGTTGATGGGGGCCAGAGGAGATTTTTTCACAATACGAATCAAGGGGGTCTGAGGGGTGGTTCACCGGGACATGTAAAAGTAGTAGAATTTGTGTCGAATCCATATTTATTGGGGTTGCTCAGACGTATATTGACACCCCCGATAGTGTATACGTTCAAATTCAGCCCCCATCGGCCTTCCCTATGAAAACACATGTACGTTGTTGGATATATATTCACACAAAATATATCCAATTTTAGAAATGTTTCTTAATTGTTCTCCCGTTGTTCAGTTCGTTTACATTGATATTTTATCTGATTCATGCGAAGAACGGGCATAACAGCTAGTACGAAATGGTAAAGTGTTTGTTATGGAACAAATTACAATGAATTCAATTATATAGATAATAATTATAATTAATAATTATTTCCTTGTTGAATTATAGATACTTTTCAGTGGAAAACTGAATAAAATTTAAAAGTCCCAAATCAACGTAAAGTAGACCAACAGCACGAAAATTCAGTAGTCGATGCAAAAGGAAGGACCTCGAAATTCGGTAGTGGCGAAGAAGTGGGTCATTTTCGTCCCACCTTCGAGGCCCATTTTGACCGTCTTCCAGTGACGCACAAAACTTCGAAATACGCGCACAAAAGGGTGCGCGGTGTGAAATTAACGACCTCGAAATTCGATAGTGGCGGAACAGTGGGTCATTTTCGTCCCATCTTGGAAACCCATTTTGACCCACTTCTGGTGACACACAAAACGTGGAAATGGGGGCACGAAACAGCACGAAAATTCAGTAGTCGATGCAAAAGGAAGGACCTCGAAATTCGGTAGTGGCGGAGAAGTGGGTCATTTTCGTTCCACCTTCGAGGCCCATTTTGACCGTCTTCCAGTGACGCACAAAACGTCGAAATAGGCGCACAAAAGGGTGCGCGGTGTGAAATTAACGACCTCGAAATTCGATAGTAGCGGAACTCTTGGTCATTTTCGTCCCATCTTGGAAGCCCATTTTGACCCACTTCTGGTGACGCACAAAACGGCACAAAACGATTGGAGGAAACGACCTCGAAATTCATTGGTGGCGGAAGAGCAATAATTTGTTCCGTCATATTTGTAGGCCCATTTTGACCCACTTCCGGTGATGCACAAAATGTGGGAATAGGCGCACAAAGCGACACAAAACACGCACAAAAGATGCAAAACAAAGTACCTCGGAATTCGTTGGTGGTGGAACAAGTTAGTGACGCCGTGAGCACCAATATAAGTATATACTGTAGTTCTTACCAGGGGGCGCGGTGGGTCAGTGGTAGAACGTTCACCTCCGGTGCTTGAGGTCCCTGGTTCGATCCCAGCTCGCGCAGTTTGGACTTTGTGGTGGACAAACACCGTGCTCGTGGATTTTCTCGGGGTTCTCCCGTTTCCTCCCACTTTCTTCATTTCATTCATTTCCCATCATCACCGTCTCCTTTAGCCTAACCGGCATAATCGTGGGACGTAAGACTAAAGATTTCATATCATTTTTTGTAGTTCTTACCATCAAGGCTGAGAACTGCAGGGTCTAATTTTTTAGCCAAAGTAGAAGCCCAGCCGGAATAGTGATGTCAACCAGCCCGGCTCCGTTCAACTGAGCGTACAGCTTGAGCTGGCTTGGTTGGGATTACCCATCGACTGGGCTCAATTGAGCCAATGGCTTGAACCGGCTCGGTAAAGGCGAGTTATCGACTCGGCTCGATTGGAGCCAATGGCTCGAACCAGCTCCGTTGAAACGAGTCCATAGGCTGGGTTCGAGTAAGCTTAACTGAGCCAATGGCTCGAACCGGTTCGGTTGGGGTAAGCAATCAGCTCGGTTCGGTTCTCGGTTCTCGCTGGCTCGTTTGGATGAGCTGTTGGCTCGGCTCACTTCTCGGTTCGGCTCGATAAGTGAATGAGCTGTGAGGGAGCCGCTTGCGTCGTTGACAACCCTAATCCCGGGTCGAGCAGTTTTAAACATGTTTGGCTGGAGTCCCATAACTTCTAACAATTTTTGGCTCGAGCCCGAATATTTGCTCCTCCTGAACTCAAGCCAAGAACCTCGTGACCGATGTCCTTGCCTCCTGAAGATTTCTTGGCTACCGAGATCGACAGTTAACTAATTTTTAGTATTCCGATACGAACCGCCTATATTCCATGTTTATACAGGTACACGGTGTTATAATAATAATTAGTTATAGTAGTAGTAGTAGTATCATTGATAATTATATTGTCTATGTAGGATACTTGAAGATAGTAGTACTTGGAACTACACAAAGGATTTAACTCGAATTGGCTCGACTCGACTGGAAACTCGGTCCGAATTCGAGTCGAGTTGGGGGAAATTTTTCGAGCCGAGATCTCGAGTCGAACTCAAAGATGTCCGCTTCGAGTCGAGTCGAGTTTTAAAGAAAACTCGCTCGAACTCGCTCGTGCTCATTCCTATTGTATGCATGACGGGCATATAGAGTTCTTTCGAGGGGAATAGAACCATAAACATAATATATTTAAAAAATACTTAGTTTCACGGCTTTCTTCCCAGGGGGGGAAAGGGATGGTAGGTATCCAGCATTTCTTATAAGTACCTTATTTGAAATATGTAAAACAGTAACAAGTGGACAATACAATATACACACATCTTCTTATCTTCAGTTTTAATTGCTGATTTCAATTGCAATTAACAATTACAATTAACAATTACAAGTTTCAATTGTCAATTGCAATTAACAATTGAATGTTTCAATTGCACCCTTTGCAATTGACAATTAACAATTAAAAGTTTGAATTGCCTGGTGACTAATTAACAATTAACAATTGACGAAAATTTAATTGCAAATTTTATGATTGAATTCAATTGCAATTGAAATTAATTGTCAATTACAAATTGAAATCAATTGCAATTGATTTTCAGAGCAATTACTTTCAATTGATTGATCAATTGCAATTGATTTCAATTGATTTTGCCCAACACTGACTCGAATGGAAGGGTCAAGCATATTTTCGCCAACATTTTCGGCATCATTTGTTTCCGGTGGGTTTTAAAGAAACGTAGTACATTTGGAACTCATAATGTTTATGTTTTGCGTTAACTTATAAATACTGTAGTGAAAGAGGGAATCCAACTAGAGCCTGTCTATTCCAGGTGTGCCCTCGGAAAATATGCGAAACATAATTCGACCCCACCCCCACCAATCTCTGACGGAGGAAATCCTCCCTTTGTTTAGTGGAAAGAAGTGAATGACCTCAGCTGTGTAGCCAATTTGTCATTCAATCGTTTGGTCTTAACGAGTGAAGATCGTAGGCTGCTTAGAATGGCTAACAAGACAGAGTACAGCGAAGTCCGTGAAATAATTCAATGTGGCAACGCTTCCAATCCAACAATTTAAAGATTTCACCTGCAGTAACTTGTCCCCCCTCTTTCGAGGGAGGTACGGGAAAAAACACACATCGACAACAGTGCCAGAAGGGTACACTTGAAATAGAAAAGGTCTAAAAACACAGAAGTGACAAAACTGAGTCAAGTTATCTTACATCTATCACTTCGTTCGGCCAGGAAAAGCAGGGGTGCCCACAAGGGGGGGCTATGACGCAAACTGCGTCATTGAAATATTTGGGGGGGGTTGAAAATCTATATAAATATGTTTGAGGGGGTGTAAAAATTAATCGAAAAGATTTTTTTTTCATGGAAGAACACGTACGGATAGACAATTGAGGGGGGGGTGCGTCATGGACATGAGGGGGGTGGGCACCACTGGGAAAAGAATAGAGATTTGAAAGGATGCCAAGTTCTGTTGACATCTGAAAACCGGAAAATGAAATTTCCTTCAGTGCTAAGGACAAATTGCCAGGCAAAAGCTTCTCGAGGCGATTCTGTATAGAACTTGTTCTCAGCACTGAAGTCGCAAATTTAATTTTCCAACTTTCGGGTTTCAATAGAATTTGGCACCGTTTCAGATTTCCAAATTTCTAATTTGATGTTTACTATACTGTAGTTCAAAACTTCTTTCACGTTACCTTGAACAAAATTGAAAGCTTCTGTGTAAGTATTCTGAAACGATGTCAAATTCTATTGTAATTGGAAAATCGGAAAATGAAATTTGGAACTTTATTCCCGAGAACAAGCTCTATACAGAATCTCCTCGAGAGGCTTTTGCCTGGCAATTTCTTGTTAGCACTGAAGTTGCAAATTTTATTTTCTGATTTTCCGATTTCAATAGAACTTGGTATCTTTTCAGATCTTTATTCTTTTTCTGGGCGAATGATGTGATAAATGAACGAAAAGGTGGCAGTGGCGTAACTGAGGGGACCGCAGGGCCTGCAGTGTGTGTGTAGGGGTGCAGAGTTTGAGGGCCCACCCCGAAGCAAATGCCAAGAACTATAGGTTACAAAAAGTGAGTTGAATACGGAATATCTATTTCTCTGAACAACATTATTTACTTTAGAAAAGAAAAATATGCTCTGGGTGAAAATTCGTTCATTCTAGCAACATCGGTCTAAAAAATCATCTTAGCACTCGAAGGACCGGGAAAGATTTGACCGCTACATTATTTAAGAAGGTGGAAGCGGGTTATTGGGGATTTATTGAATATCTTCTGTTTTATTATTTTATGGCATCCTATTTTAATTTTCCAATCGTACTTTTAATGATTTAATTACTTCATAATAAGCAAATAGAAGTAAAAATTTTCTACATAGTATAGTAAATTTACTTTTACTACAGTGTTACAAGTATGTAATATATATACAGATATATTACATATTTTTGCGATAAGGAACATAAATTTAAATTCCTTTTTTAAACAATTTTGTACTGTTCCTCTAGGAAACACAGTCGGTAGAGGAACAGTATCGGATTAGGGAAAAATGATACTATATACCAAAGATCCACGTACAGTGTCAAATTTTTAGCTTCATTAGAAGCCGTAAAAAAAAGCATTTTTTCTAACTCCTTACTCTAATAACATAACAATGTTCCAACTTTCCATACATGACAATGATTACGAATATTAATAAACGAATGTTTTTATGCAAAACTGGAAACACCATACTATTCCCTAACATACGAGAGCTCGAGATTTCTATGCGGAAACACTAACTACAGTTCTGAACAAGAGATAGCAGTGAAACTAAATCACTTGAATTAAAGTTTTCGTACAACATACTACTCCAGGTTGTCCATTGCAATAGGGTTGTCGAAATTATAAATAATTACTTCTAATACACACAAACATTTTACTTGTCTCACGTACATCAAACAGAGACGTTGCCACTGTTATGCCCAATTCCCGCGAAATATTTTTTTGGATTTTTTCTTTCTGCTCCAAGCGGTGCACCGCAATTTATTAACTTAAAAGGGCCCTTTATTAGTTATGTTGTTTCGTCTGTGCAAGTGATAGCAGAAGTTTCGGTACCGTGGGGAAGTGTAAAGTGGTTGTGTGTAGACTGTAAAAGAAGTTTGACAGTGTTGTAGTAGAATGCCGTTTCAATACACCCACGCTGAATATGCAGATATGATGTACGTCTACGGGTTTTGTGATGGTAATGCCATAGGCGCAGTGGAAGAATACCAGCGAAGATTTCCTCGCCGCAGAGTCCCTATTGCACGGATCTTCATACACGTGTATACTAAACTGTAAGAAACTGGTGAGCTTCCCGGCGTAAAGGTAACATCTGAACGAGCCTCAAAATACACTCCTCAACAAGAAGACAACGTTATTCAGGCTGTACAGCGAAGTCCAACCACCATCATTAGGGGACTTTCTAATCAACCTGAACTTCCACGTACGTATGTACATAATGTACTGCGAGGAGAAGGGCTTTATCCGTTCCATGTCAACAGAGTGCAACATCTCCATCCAGGAAACAGTGAACTACGTGTTGGTTTCTACTAATGGGTACAGGAGCATCCTAATGTTTTGTCATTCATCTTGTTCACCGATGAGGCCACTTTCACCAGGAATGGGATAAACAACACCCGCAACTAGCATCGTTGGAGTGACGAAAATCCTAGAGCAACCACGATAAGACAATATCAGGAACGACTTTCTGTAAATGCTTGGGCGAGCATTATCTGTGATCAGATCATTGGTCCTTTTTTCTACCCCAGCGTTTGACTGGTGAATATTATTTACGTTTCCTGCGCCACGAATTACCAGTACTCCTGGAAGATGTGACTTTCCAAAACTCGGGCGTCCATGTACTTCCAGCATGACGGAGCTCCCTCTCATGCAACACAAGTTGTATGACAATATCTTGACTCCAAGTTTTCTCATCGGTGGATGGGTCGCGGAGGACGGAGGTCGATTATTCACTGGCCGCCCCGCTTCCCGGACATTACACCTTTGGATATTTGCTTATGGGGGTGGCTGAAGGACGTTGTATACAGACGAAAGGCCAACTCACGAGAAGAGTTAATTCAAATCATTCTAGAGGCATTCAACACCGTCAAAGTACGCCGAGAAGACATCCATCGGGAAACACTGCATGTACTGACGCGAACTGCAAAGTGTATTGAGAGGATGGTGATATCTTTGAAAATTTGCTGCACGCGCAAAATAATTACATTAAAGGTTGACAATAATAGGGATACGTCTCTATCTGTATACATTATTGTTTATGTATTCGAAGTAATTATTTATGATTTCGACAACCCTATTGTAATGGACATTCTGGCGTAGTATGTTGTACGAAAACTTTAATTCAAGTGGGTTTTGTTTCACTGCCTTCTGTTGTTCAGAAGTAATTTATATTCCCGCATAGAAATCTCGAGCTCTCGTATGTTAGGGAATAGTATTGTATTTCCAGCTTTGCATAAAAACATTCGTTTATTAATATTCGTAATCATTGTCATGTATGGAAATAGGAACCTTGTTACGTTAGGTTTATTAGAGTAAACAGTTAGAAAGAATGCTTCTTTTTACGGCTTCTAATGAAGCTAAAAATTTGGCACCTCACCTGATCTTTGGTATATGGTATCATTTTCGCCTAATCAGATACTGTTCCTCTAGCGACTGTGTTTCCACTCAAGAACAGTGACAAATTGTTTAAAAAAGGGAATTTTAAAGGGGAATTCGAAAAACTACCCTCAATTACTTCCCTCGTGTACGCAGTACTGGGACAATCTGTATACCATCTGCAAGCGTGTCTCACTAGCTTTCAAACGAGGTATAATACGTAACATGTCCTCAACTACAGGGTATACTAAAACGTTTCAAACAAAAATCGACACGTGCAAGAGGCAAAAAAGCTACCTACACCCCTATCTTCGGAACGAGAGGGAATAGACGCTATGTTCACATAATCATTTTTGCTTAGAATGACCCTGTATATATATATATATATATATATATATATATATATATATATATATATATATATATATATATATATATATATATATATATATATATTTGTGTGTGTGGGCGCCCGCTCAAAATATTATTCCAGTAACGATGACTTCACAAACCACAATCGAAACGGAATTACGGACCACTAATTGCAAATAAAATATGTTTTCAGTGTCACTATTTGCAAGCGGTCAAAATGACCGCTTGGTCCTTCTGGGAAATTGCAGCACAGCGCTCTGTGACAGTCTCCAAAATTTTTACACATAATATATCTTATTAATGATAAAAAGTCAGGGACTTTCAGATTTCTAAGTGAAACGGTTAGAGAAGAGCAATGGGAAAAGATAAAAAAAAAACGGTCAAATTGACCGCTCCGTCCTATTAGTATTAAGGAAAAAAACGCCTTTTTTGGAGAGTATTAATTTTTATTGAAATTTTATTATATTCCAGAGTCAATATGTTAATTATGATTTATTAACCATTATCTTCTACAGGGACATAATATAGTGGGAAGTTAATGGGCATGAGAAAGGGGTCCAAAAATAATCCTCCGGGGGGCAACATTTTTGCGTTACGCTATTGGAAGTTGGCCCCGTTTTTTCATTTTTATGTTTCTGGTGGGATATCACTAGTTTTTGAAAAGCATTTGCAATTATTTACCTAGTATTTAAAGCGACAGAAAGGCAGACCATTTAATGCATTAAATAATGATAGTGATGAATATTCAATCTTTATTTCTTCCTGTCAAGTTCTACATTTTCTTCTTTATACGAAGTATAAGTTTTTATTGGCATTCAGTGACAGCAACTCAGTGACCCAATATGCAATTTTAACATACTTCCGCTCCTAATATTCTCCATGAACTAGCAAAGTTGACATTTTTGTAAGTTTTGTCTTTACTTATAACAAATACTTACATACGTGTGGAGTTTGAAATTCTTTGTCTAGAAGAGATATGCTACTGTATATGTTTGAATTAGTATTTCAGTGACTCAGATACGAAAGTTTTTATGTTTGCAGGCAGGGCCGAATCTAGGGGGGGGGGGGTCAATTCGGGGCATTTGCCCCGGGGCGCAGCTGGTTGAGAGTATATAGGGGGCGCCATTTCGATGCACAATTGGGAGAAATTAGGGCAGATATACGTCTTTGCCCCGGGCGCAAAATTTCTTAGATCCGGTCCTGTTTGCAGGAATGATACCTGTAAGTTTATAATTGTTTTCAGAAATTAATATGAATACTGTATGTGATTTTGCCCTTACCCCTTAATCCCCCACCTTGGTGATGGAAATTTGGAGTTTTTGGATTTTTTCCCCTTCAGCTACTACTGTGCTTTTCATTTCTGCTAAACTTGCTATTGTTTGCATGTTTGGAAGAAGTACCCTGTAGGATTTGAATTTTTTCAGAAGTAACGCAACAATATGTACAGTGCAAAATTTATGTCCTGATTTTTGCGTAATTTTATGTAGAAGTTATCAAAATCTTTTCGCGTCGTGAGAAGTCCACGAAGAGGGTGGTATGATATTTAAACCCTATTTATTATTGGAGTAGGCTATATTGTATAATGACTTGCGTATCTTTAAATGCGAATAAGTATTCTTCATTGTGTTCATACAATCACTTTATCAATTTATAGTTGTTTACTATGAATTATGTAACACTAAAACAGTGTTTGTGCCTTAAGGTTTGTGTAAAGGGAAAGTTTTGTCAATAGATGTCACTACAGTCTTCGTATCTCTCTTATGTAGTTTTTACCTTTCACGAAAATTCACGATTTCTCTTACAAATTTCAATATGGAGACTTTAAATTTTTAGAGAAGGAACTTCATAACCTATCGAAGGCAACAATCCATGTCGATTTTTTATTTAGAATTTTCTTCATTGCTGATTGTTGAAATGGATATCCAAACCTTTAACAATATAACTGTTCCAACAATGAAGAAAATTCTAAATAAAAAATCGGATTGTTGCCTTCGATAGGTTATGAAGTTCCTTCTCTAAAAAAATTGAAGTCTCTACGTCGAAATTTGTAAGAAAAATCGTGAATTTTCGTGAAAGGTAAAAAAATACATGAGAGATACGAAGACTGTAGTGACATCTATCGGCAAAGCTTGTCCCTTTATTGTCCGTTCACTCTAGGATGGAAGATTGTTTACAAACAACAATTGTAGTGCGAGCGTCAACACCTTGCTTCTCACCCCTACATGGTAAATTCATGGTTGCCAGGCACATGAATCGCCGAACCGAATGTACCTACTTCTGCACAGTCATAGAACAATTGTTATTACTACATAAATTGCTGCTTTTGGGATGACTGAGATATTAACGTTATGACAAATCGAGTTAGTTATTATGTAATACAATCTTACATATAATGCACACTCAATTTTGTACAAGTGTTCTTGTTCGAAAGTGTGCGAAAACCTTGTACGCCTGGCAATACTGGAAACATGCAGCTTGTATTGTAAACAATAAACAGAGAAAGCGAACACCATTAGGTTCGCTGGACAGTGTTGTTTTCATGATAAGGCGACAGAAACATCTTGTACTGATTGTAAACAGAGACTGGGAATTTCAATGCGAGTATAGGTGGAAATATTCTTGCAACATTATTGCCTGTTGGTGAAGGTTTGCAATGTTGCAAACTGCCAAGTCTAAGATTTCATACTAATTGAACGAGCTTTGAGAAGGATTAGTATGATGCAATAATTATAAATACTAACAACCATAGACTTAAAGTATTAGGAAATAAAGCATGCTGCTGTAAGAAGAATATAATACACATTGAATTACGTGTTCAAAGTACAGTATAAAGCGAATTTTCACATGTAAATATTTAAAAACAGTACGCATTTACCCTGTTTGGGTGCCCTTACCAGACACTGTCCAACACACACACACACACACACACATACACACACAAAAGGCATTAAAATAGGTATATCGAGCGTGGGCATGAACCCAGCTCTGGCTGGTATTCCTTATTAAGGTTTTACTCAGTCCCACGAGGTGAATGCCTAGACGATAGCTTCTGTAAGGCAGGGGCGGATTCAGGACGGACTTCTGGGGAGGGCGGTGGGTTTTAGTACTGCTACTTAGAGCTACTTTTAAGAGCTCCAAACTCTGGGATGGGTTTTATTTAAATATATAAAATAAGAAAGTTTCCTTTCCGGGGGGTCCTGATCGTCCCCTGGATCCGCCACTGCTGTAAGGCCAGAATTGGGCCAAACACTGAGGCCCCAGAATTGGCGGGAAATATATTACGCCAGAATGTTGCCAACACTTCTACAAATATTATGGTGGTGGGTTCCGATATCTCTTTTTCGTTTATATGTGTTTAAATTCATTATGAAGTAAATGTAGAAGTGATTCTTTCATTCTCTTTCTTTCTTTCTTCTCATTTTTCTCATCCTCGCTCTCTTTTCCTCACCTTCTTAAAATCTGAATACTATCCTCCTCTAAGATTGTTTCTCTCCACGACCCAAGGTTTAAAGAGACCAACCTGATATAGTTAACTATTAGCAGAACTGTACCAATAAATTCACATTAGAGAAAGCGCCGTAACTTAGATTTTTTCTGGGGGGCAAGCATTAATACGTGTATTTGGGCCTCCTAGAAAAAGTTTTTTCTCATTCTAAGGCCCCCCTTTTCTATCTTTCTCTTACTATCTATGTCCCCCGGAGCCTGTGGCCCTCCCTTATGGCAAGGTTTGCGGGGCCTTTACTTACGCCCCTGGGCCACTTCCATACATGACAGGGGACAATATTGACAAATCTCAAAACCATACGAATAAATGTTATTTCTAGGGCCCCTAATAGTAGACGCTTTTTACTGAAGTGGGCCCGCGACTCACTTTTGTTTTATTTACCTTTTGTGCGCTGCTTTATCTAATGTAGTGAAACTGTTTGATGCTTCATTTATAATTTCATGTTCGTATCGTATATGGATTAAGAAAATTTTGCCTCAAAATGGGCCCCTTCGAACGGCGAGGAACCTCCCTGGGGGCAGTTGCCCCTCCCTTGCTCCACACAAGTTACGGGCCCTGATTAGAGAAGAGGTAAACTGTTTCGAAATTTACGCAACTTGCAAATACCAAACTCTACTAGTGCTAAAGTTGATGAGTTAGTACCACTGTTACCACTGCGATAAGGGGAAAGAAGGGGAAGGACTGCTAAGATTCGCTAGCCAGTTTTTGTATCAAAACACAGCGCCAAGCTACAGTAAACGGACAATACACCAACCTTAAGATCTTGAGTGAATTAGTGTTGTTCACGAGACTAGAGAAAATTCTCGTCTGATCTTGTCACGAATTTGAAAATGTACTTCTCATTTCATTTTTGAAGCTAGAAATTTCTTGTCTTGCGGAGCACACTATACTTCATACATGGCTAAGTACAGAAACAACACTTCCATTAGAAAAGGTGGTCGAGATGGCATTTACACGAGACGAGACAGCTTTTAGTCTTATCTCATTGGTAACCTGGTAACCATAGATGACATTTCAAATATAATAGGAAATTTTGCAGACATTATTCACTGCATTTTCTTTTGTTTAAGATTTACAGGAAGAACAAGCTTCGATCGAATTAACATTTAAAATGGTGGAGATTGGCAATTTCTCTGTCTATCCGCAGTTGGCTGTGGTAAAGCAAAAGAAGTGAAGAACATTAGATGAACGCATCAAAAAGTACAAAGAGAGACTAGTGAGTGGAAATGTTGATATTTTCTCGTATCTTGATATCGCGTCTAGTGATGATTTGAGACGATTTCCTCCGGGGAGAATTTTAATACACAGTAGTGCTGCGTTAATACGGTAAAAACGGTGAGCGCAATCGGAGATTTGTTCCGGGAGGAAATGTCGCTGCTGAGGGTACTTCCCTCTTCCCGCGGGCTATTCCTGAAATCATCACTAGTCGTGCTATATAGTGTTCATATACTAAGTTAACTGATTTTTAAAATAATTTTTGTTACTGTTGTATGCCCTGTGCATTAATCTGATTTTTGGGTTCTGTTCTGCTTGTGTATATTGATAATGTAGTTGACAGAGAATGTCAATATTGAAATAAGATCTCCAATATAGATGAATAAGTAGATTAGAGTCATTTCCAATTGTGTTCATGATTTCAGAATTTCGTAGTGCTGATGGTTAATAATCTAGTACACAAACTCTCTCGTCACCATCTTAGCCAAGATCGGAATTCCCATCTCGTCTAAAAAGGCAAAAATTGCAAGTAATATGCGGGTCAAGAATATCACAATAGGGAAAGACAAACAATAAAATTTGCTTGTTAACAGTGTATTTTACTACACATACACTACATAAATATTAATTCCCAGCAAAATAAAAATTATCAGTTATTCGACTTACAAACTAAGGTATGCATAAATGCAATCAGCCTTATGGAACTGCTTTGTCCATCTGTCGACAGGTATCAAGAGTAAAAATTGTAAGAGATGTCAAGATATGTTTTATTGTAATCGATTCAGCGTCCCAAGAATAGGTTCCATCTCCTCCATTAAATCTCTATTCAAACCGGAAGTGATTGAAATTAGTTATGTCCGGTTTCAACATTTATCACGATAGAACGAAAATGGCGACTGGTAGCGACAAGCACTTTTATGCACTTTTATTCAGCGTCCCATGGTAACGTATCATGACTATCTCGAATACTGCCAAAGCAGCATATGGTTAAAATGTTAATATTATTTCAGGTTGATTTTCATAGTGTAAAAATGGCGAGATATATCGAGATGCAGTTTCTGCAATTCATTCAGTGTCCAAAGAATAGATTACATCGTCTCCGATAACCTTCTATTCAAACTTCAAATGGTTCGAATTAACCATTTCCAGTTTCAGTATGTATCGTCAGAAAACAAAAAATGGTATTAGATAGCGATGAAAACGATTAAGGATCTTGAGAGAACATACCATCACAACCCGCAACACTCTACGAGAACCGGAAGTGGTTGAAATTCACTGTTACTTCCGGTTGCAATGCTAAATTAAGTAGAGCAAAAGCAGTACGAGACATCTAGATGCAGTTTTATGCAATTTACTCAGATTCACAAGAGTAGGTTCTATAATACTCTACTAAACCCACAATTGATTCAAATTACTACTACTTCCGATTTGAATATTGATTTCCGTAGGTCAAGAATGGTAAGAGATATCGAGATGCAGTTTTTGGCAATTGATTCACCTTCCCAATAATAGGTTTTGTCTTCTTCATTAACACTCTATTCAAAACGAAAATGGTTCAAATTAACGATTTCCAGTTTCAGCATTTATCGCTATAGAACAAAAATGGTATTAGATAACGACAAACGTTTTTGTGCCATCGATTCAGGGTCTCAAAAGAATACACACACTCATAATCCGCAGCACTCTACCTAAAACGGAAGTAGGTTGAAATTTACTATTACTTCTGGTTTCAATATTTATTGTTGTAGAACAAAAATGAAAAGAAATATCAAGATGCAGCTTTTTGCAATCGATTTAGCTCCCGAAGAGTTGGTTTTATGTCTTCCCTTAGCTATTTTTCGCTATAGAACACGAACAGTAAGGCAAAGCGAATAATGGCTTTTTGATATGTATTCAGCGTCCGAGGAACAGCTTCAAACTTTGATTTTATCAATTTATTGCAATCAATAGTTATACATGTGCTAACTCAAGTTTGAGTATTGAATTCCCATAGTTTACTGTTATTTTACAATGTGAAACGAAATTCACTTGTTATTGTCAACACGAAGAAAAAAATCAAGCGCATTTAGAATGAAAACCCGTAGGTTCCAGTTACAAGCGGATTTTCTAGCGCTTCTTCCGCCACAGTAAGAGAACTAGAACTGGAATCCTAGATAATCTGTGTTGTGATGGAGATTTTCTGGATTTTGTAGTGTCCTTACACAATCAGATAAAGTTTACCAAAGGCCAAAAAATGAATTCTGCTAATATTTGTTTCATCAGAATAGTCACTCTCTACAATCACACTATTATCGTCGCTCAACCAACGATTAGAATTCATGGGAGCCCGCGATGCGAAGAAGTCGTCAACCGCACGTTGCACCACTTGATTATAAGGGAAGGTCTTCCCTACCAAGAAGTGATCGAAATATCGGAAGGGATTACAGTCAGTGAGAGAGATATCGAAGAATGGGCGAGGAAAGGTTTCATACTGGAACTCATGGAGATTCTGCACCGTAGTTGCGTAATATGTGAGCAAATATTTGCGTCCAACATGAAGACACCAAGTCTCTTTACTATTGCTGGATGCTTGAGGACAATTTTAAGACGTATTTCGTGGAGTTCAGCACTGAAACGATATGCGTTGATTGTTTCATTTCGCCTAAGAAACATATGTACCACCCCTACCAGAGACCACCGCAAACCATTTCTACCTGTAACAACGCCTTCTGTCGTTGGAGAGGTGGTTTAGGAAACCGTCTTGGACATTGTTCACGATTCAACCCTTGTCCTGGCCATTTACGATTGTCAAAACAGATTCACTTTTCATCCAAAGTGCCATGAAGGAAGCTTTCTGAGGTATTTCTTATGCCCAAAGAACGGTATAGAGAACGCTTTACAGGTGTTTCAATATTTCACTGAGAATCAGTCAATGCAGGCAGGAAAGGAAATAAATTTGTCTCATAATTTAACACATACTCAATTATCCTAAAAGAAAGAAGTGATAACTACCTTGATGTGCCATTAAGATGGAACATTCATGCTTAAATTTTTGATATGATGTTGCCCAGGCAGTGGAACATAATCGTAAGAAATAAAATAAAATAAACTGTAAAATACATATAGTATTCAGATTTTTTGTAAAGACAAATATTCGAGATTACAAAATTAAGTACATTTAATTTATTATTTTGTTCTAGGTCAACAATAACTTAAAAATTTTATGACGAGTAAATAAAGAATTTCTGTCTTGTGGGTGAGATGAGAATTGGCCATAGATATTGTCCGCAACCTGGAGACTTTACTATTTATTAGAAACATGGTGAACATCTCCATTTGATACAAATATAAATGACAATCACAAACTATAGAATATAGTCATTAAACAGTGGTTAAGAGATTGTATTTCGACCCTAAACTCTAAAACACTCCCTCATTCCTTGATAATAACAACAAAAATAAATTTTAGTAGCGTAATAATGTGTAAGTTCTGAGTTCTCATAATCATAAATGTTACTTTCATTTTGTTTTATGAAGTTACGGGTGGAAATTATTTTTATTACAAACAAGTGGAAGAGAACATGGAACCTCAAGGGAACAATAAAACTTTGACTCATACACTATTAACATTGCAATTTATGAGCCCCATAATCTGTGTGAAATCTTTATCTAATCTATTTGGGAAATAAGAAGCTCTGAAGGTAGATAATAAACTCCAACATCCTAGGGGAACTGCTATATCGAAGAATATACTTTTTCAGTTAGGTTTATTTAAAATATTGTTTACTCATATTTCGTCTTGTATAAAGAAAGTTGTGGACGAAGTGTCTGAAATTTATACTTTATAATCATTATAGTATTTCCGATTACTAGTATCCGTATTTTAATCGACGCATAGCCGCAGTGGAGTAGGCCTACTGCTTCTCGTGAGATAGGTGAAGTCAAACAGCGTGAGGTTTGGTCAGAGAAATGATGCGTGTCCGTTCTAGACATGGCCAAAATTTTCCGGATTCCGGAAAATTTGTTTTCCGAAATCGGAAGTTTTTCTTTCTGGATTTCGGAAAAATCTCGGAATTCAGAAAAATTCAGGATTCCAGAAAAATTCCGGAATTTTTCCGAAATCTGGAATTTTATAAAGTTCGGAATTTCTCTGAATTCCGGATTTTTCCGAAATCTGGAATATTCTAAATTTCGGAATTTCTCTGAATTCCGGATTTTTCCGAAATCTGGAATATTCTAAATTTCGAAATTTCTCTGAATTCCGGATTTTTTCCCGAAATCCGGAATTTTTCCGAAACCCAGAATTTTTCTGAATTCCGGAATTTTTCCGATTTTATTTTCCGGATTTCGGAAAGTAAAAATTCCGAAATTGCCCATCCGTTCGTACTCACCATATGGTGTTGCCAGTGCGAAGTCTACTTAGTATCGTGAGGACTACTGGCGAGCTACTTGAAAGAACGAAGTAGCGAACTCTGCTCTAAGAAGCTCAGCATTAATGAAGAGTGGAGTCGGTATGCTGACTACACATCACCTCAAATACATAAGTATCGCAAGTCGGCTTGTGATCCGTAGTTCCCTAAGAGCTATTAAGCTAAGACCTTAGGTAGTTTAATATCCGTATTTTAAATTGACTTACTGATAAGTGACATAATGGGGATATTGAAAAGGAGAACGGAAGCAACATTTACTGATATTTAGGGTGATTCCAACTTTTGATATATCAAAATTACACCTAATCTATAGAACACTATTTACATGTTATATATTATATAGAAAGAATAAAAATGACTAACGTGTCAAAGCCCAGAACGTACTACTACTGTTAGAAACTTTCTGTCACGAAATTTGGAGGGAAAACTCATTTTGTTAGGAAGGTAAGGGATTAAAAAGGATTTTTGAAATAAATATTCTAAGATGGGTGAGGTAAAAGAGGGGTTTTATTATTATTATTATTATTATTATTATTATTATTATTATTATTATTATTATTATTTTATCAAGAATAGAGTACCTCACTAATCCCTGAAAATTAGAAACCATATGCACTCATCATTAAAATTAACTGAACAAGTGTTTCAGCGTTTTCGAAAATTCAGCTCCTAAAAGAGATAAGAAGGCAATTTGTAATATTCAAATTACTGATTTTTATTCAGAAATTGCCCAATGTGAGGCTTCTTATCAGTTAGAGGCATGAAATTCGACATATAAACTATTCATTAGAAGAAGCGAAAATTCGTGCAGCGGTTTCGAAGATACGGTGCGGTACTACTCCTAAAATGGGGAAACAGAAAAATTTCTACAAGATAAAAATTTCCGGCTTTATATTCATTGAACATTATTCTTTCCACGTGAAGAAGGACACTTCTGGTAGTTTATAAACAATTCAAAATACATAAAAAAAATGTATCAGTACAACATATAACATCTCTTCTTCCGTAGCCCTATACAAATAAATGATTCAAAGTTCAAGGTTTTTTTTTTTTTTTTTTTTTTTTTTTTACTGATTTAGTGGACATTGGAGATGATTCTCTAATAATTTCAGCAGCCTCCATACGCTATCTTACGTTCTAAATGAAGGTACATTGGCTACCGGTAAAAATTCAATCTGAAAGGTACAGTCATATTAAAGAAAAGAATCTATATACCCATAATGTACTCTCCTCTCTTTAAAAGCATTTTTGCGATCCCACATAATAAAACATGTTACTTTTGAATGTAAATATGCAGCATTCCTAAAGAGAAAATAAAGGTCATGTTTAGTTTGTTAAACATATATGATAATGATTTGTAAATAACCTTTTAATGCTATTCTATTAATTCCAAACTATTAGGAGGGTTGACAGTCACTTCATCATCTATGGCATATCCAGAGGGGAGACAAAGTGTGGCCACTAAATACTTAATTACGTGACATGTATCCTGAAGGGGAAGAGCTCCAAAGATGTCAAATTTTAATATGTTTTCACGTTAAATTTCGATACACGTATTAGTAACTATGGTTTAGGTTTTCTTCGATGTGAAGTTGCACTAGTGCTAGCCATTCTAGTAACTTGTGGAATAACTGAGGGTTACAATAGACTAGTCCATTTATTATTACATTAACTAAAATCATCACTTTTTAACTGTAATGTCCCTCCTCGTAACAAAGTTGCTAGGGGCATGCTTGCAATGCATGAGGTTCAGGGTTGTATTGCCGCTACAGGTGCTTTCTGGATGAGAACTTGAGAAGTGGTAAAAATCCTACTTTAAGCAATAGCTTCCGACTCATGTAGCGCCGGTGTTGAAAAACGATATTATCTAAAACCAATTCATCAATCACTTATTTATGCAGGTTGTCTTCGAGACGATAAATTTCTCGTCTCGAAAATGTATTTTAAATGTTCGTGTATCCTTTGTAAATTTCTCGTGACACGGAAGAACGTCTGGATGAAACTAAGAAAAGTCAGGCCACAAATTTTGTTCATAAATTTCCAAAACGAAACGAAAAAGTTTCGAAATGAGACGAGGTAAACTTTCCGACAGGAGAGAAAGGATTCTTCAAGAATCGATAAGAGATGAGACGAGACAATATTTTCTCTCATCTCGTATCGAATGCAACACTAGTAATGAACTAAATGATCAAATAATTAAAGTTCGAATGCTCTTTCAACCAACCAAAATCACTCTGAATGAGTTTTGTTACATGAAATCCTTTATATTACATGAAACTGAACTTTATATGCCTCATTCTCTCTATACAAGTACGTATGTATATGGATTCTATTTGTGTAATTCTTCCAGTTGCCTCGCATAAACAATGTAATACGTTATCTCAGTGTTTACATACTGTACATTCAACATTGACTGTGCATACAAAGCACCGGAAATGTATACCGAGTCCAGCCATAAAATCAGGAAACTCGAAATATCTGACATTAACTCAATGTCTTTTTTTTTTCGAAGCAAATGGAAAAATAGATTTTCTTATTTTTTTCTCTTGTCTGTTAGTTTCTCTCAGAATTTGAACATAATATCGACTCTAAGTAGCAACACTAAGAACATGGATTTTATATATATATATATATATATCCTTCGAGAGCTTCATCTACCAATATCCTTACTGTCCAGGCATGCAGACATGTTATGCTCCAATAAGTTAAACTCAAAGTTCAAAATAATTGTTTTTTTTTTCCAATATTCAGGATTTCTTTCTGACCTGAAAAAGTAGAAGGAAACTATGGGAACTCACTATTTTGAAGAGTAAATTTATTTAGTTAATGAATAACTTAGATGTGACAGTGGTAGGAAATTTTGCCATAATGTTCACAGATTGTTAATAGTTGTACGAGGAGCGTTCAAAACGAAATCTTTCAGTTTAACATCTAACGATTACGTCCTTTAGGCTAAGAGACACGGATGATTAAGGCAAGTTAATGATGATGGAAATATAGATGAAATGACGATGTGGAAGGAAACAAAAGTACTCCGAGAAAACCCACGGACACGATGTTGTCCACCACAAAGATTTTGCCGGGGATCGAATCAGGGACCCCAACACACCAGAGGTAAGCACTCTCTGTCACTGAGCCACATTGTCTCCTCTGTATAATTCGAGTCCAGTATTGGCTTGTGATATGATAATACTAACTGCAACTGAAAAATTGGGCTCAGTGATAGACTGTTCACCGTTGGCAAGAACGGGACTGGGTTCGATCTCACCCATACAATTTTGTGATGGACAATATTGTGCCTGTTTGCTTCTCCCATTTCCTCCCGCATTCTCACGCCATCAACTCATTTCATAAAAATTTACTAGCAACTATTAACCACCCGTCTCCTCTGGCCTACAGGTATAACTGTTGAACGTAAAAATTGGCAGATTGCTTTTTCCTTTATGGTTGATGAAACGTTTTCGTTTTTTAAACACAACTTTTATATATTAACAATGCTTTTTTTTCGTATTATTTAGTTTATAAAAAATAAATATTTTTTTTTCAGTTTAAAACTTGCTTATTATCTTCAATTTTTGTAGACATATTCAATTAAAACCTATTGTAAATAGACCTTGAACAACGCAGATTCTTCATAGTGCGGGAGTTTCTTGAAACCATGTTACGCAAGGAATTCGTGTTTATTGATATTTGGTTCGCTGCTACTTTAAGAAAAATAAACAGTTTTTGTGAAAGTGACGTAGATGTTCACATTTTATAATAATAATAATAATAATAATAATAATAATAATAATAATAATAATAATAATAATAATAATAATAATAATAATAATAATAATAAACGTAGCCTCATATGATCTAATGTTTGTCGTTTGACATTCCATCATAAGATTACACTGAAGTATGTAAAGTGTAAAAGGATGAATGAAGTTTCTAGAAACACTGTTAGCAATATCAGTTAAAGTGATGTGAAAAAAAAAATGTTATTACTTCGAGTAAAGGTTCCCAGTTATCGTTTATCCTTGAATTTTATAAGCAAACTGTTTTCGTACATAAGACATCATTTGATGTTATGGCGATGTCTTTAGATAGAACCCTCTAAAAGAATATTGTAGCTGGTGTAATACAAGGAAAGCAGTTTATATGAAATTTGTAGCCTTCGCTCTTAAGGGAGACGAGAAAATAATACAAACTAGGAGGCTGGGATGGCTTCAACACAATTTTCTTTATAGTGAGTTTCGGAGGAAGGACGCAATATTTGCAGCGTTTGGGAATTAAGGAGGAAAAGGGTTGAGAAGAAGTGAACAATAAATGAAGAAAAAACAAAAAAGTACACCTATATTATTCTTATCACTGTGGAGTACATGCATAAACAATGGCGGGTTTTGAGAGAAAACACATATGTTAAAAATTACTATTTTATTGTTACAAGCTAAAGAAGGAAAACTTACCTGATTTTCTCAGTCTTGCATACAATAATTAGATAAGTTTTATTTTCTTATCTCGTAGGGATAAAGTTGCAATATTTGCCGATGTGACTTCCCTCAAGATCCGTCAGTGTAGATAACTGGGAGTTAGGAATTAGATTTTTTGTGTTTTCAGCATCTATGGTCATGTTAGCCCGTAACACATATGACGGATGACGTCGCTCGGCGGTCACACTGCCCAGGGAATTGGAGAGGAAGAAAGGCATGGGAATTGAAGAAAGCTTCCTGGCACCATTATGTAAGGTGTTATCCCGGCATTTGCCTGGTGTGAATGACGAAAACCCAGTTAAAAACTCACAATGTCTGGTCTGAAAAAGCTGTTACACCTTTTCGACCGACAGTGCCGTAACTTGTGGAGGGGTAGGGGGAAGCTACTGCCCCTCCAGGGAAGCTCCCCGCCGTCCGAGGGGAGCCCGCTTTATGAAAAAAAAATTCTTACTCCATACGATATATGAATCGAACATGAAATTATAAATGAAACATCAAACAGGTTCACTACATTACATAAACAAAACAGCACACAAAAGGTAAATAAAACAAAAATGAGTCGTGGGCACATTTAATAATAATAAAAAAAAGTCTGTTACTAGGGGCCCTAGAAACAGTATTTATTGGAATGGCTTTTAGATTTGTCAATATTGTCCCCTTAATTAATTTGTCATATCCACAAGCTGCGGTGAAGGGGTAGGGGGGGGGCACAAAGAGAAAGAGAAAGATGTAAGCTAAGGGGCCAATTTTCAAATTTTGCGGGAGGGACCAAAACAAATTTTCCCAGGGGGCCCAAATATTAGTGCTTGCCCCCCAGAAAATTCTAAGTTACGGCGTTGTCGACCGAGTGTCCCCAACGAGACTCGAACCAGGAACAACTTGCACCAAAGGCGAGAGCGTTAGCGACTACGCTGCGCGGGACCACTTATGGATAACTGAAATGAAATGAATGAGATAATTTGAGTTAGAGAAACAAACAATAAATCTATAAAAGCAGGAGTGTCTACAAGGTAGAATCACGAAGTGGTGTATCTTTGAAATTTTAGGGAGAGCGAAAAGAAAAGAGAGAGAGGGAGATTTAAATAGTTAGACTATTTAAATTGCATAAAATAGTGTATAAAATAGGAATTGCAAAAAATTGGAAAATCGCATAAAATAGGAATTATACTATTTTCGATGTATAAAACGTTTCTTTTTGTCTAAACAGTCAAAAATTTATATATATATATATATATATATATATATATATATATATATATATATATATATATATATATATATATATATATATATATATATATATATTAGAGAGAATAAAAGAAAAATTGTTAGGCGTAAGTTATCTAATTTTTCTCTTTTTTTATGATAAATATGTTGTACTGTGGGAGCTGACATATCTAGCGATTGAGTCCACGCAACAGTTTTTATGTAATTGATGTCGGATATAGATTTGGTTCGGCTTTGGGTTGAAGATATTGTTATAGGATTGAGATATTCTATAGAGGAGATAAGCTACTATTGAATTACTGAAATGCTGAGATATGATTATGCAGTTGAGTTCCGGAGTAATTGAAATTTCAGATAGTCAATAGTGGAGATGAGCTATTGAAAGTAGGAGAATCGGTAGGATAATCTTTGTGCTTAGTTCGTAAATCAGTTGTAAACATTGCATAGAATCAATCTGTGTTCAACAAACCATATGAATGCTATATATACTGTGCAACATTCATTTAGAACGATTGAAATAAATAATCTGTGTTTATCTTACCTAGATAACATACATTACTAATTAAACACCCAAATAACAAAGAGAATGGCAATAATTTGTACATAAAAATATTTAACAAAATATTGTAATAGCTTCTGAACATTGCACTGACCATTTAGAAACCTGCAAAATCCATATCAGTATCACCTGAATCTTCTCCTTCGCTCACATCGTCGTCACTCTCGACATCCTTTTCATTCTCTTCATCATAATTGTTACCTTTATACAAAACTGATTAGCCTTTGGCTTGCTGGAGCTTCGCCCCTAGACCCTCGCATTTGCTGGGCCTACGGCCTCGAATCTCTTATGTATCAGGTTTTGCATCAAGAGTGAATTTCGTGCATTTGCTCTTAACATTTTCTGAATTTTGTCCAGCCGGGAGCTTCCTCCTCTGACCCCTGTATTTACTCGACCTACGGCCTTGCACCTCTTAAACCCACAATTCTGCCAAATTTCAAGTTTATTTTTATATTTCAACTATTTAAAAGATAAGATTTTGTATCCCAAAAAAAAAAAAAAAACTCCCAATTAAATAACATTGGAATTTCTTCATCCACCCTTTAGAGTCCTTACAAACTAAAAATATTTACTTTGGCAATTTTCCTGTGGGTTAGTCCCAAAAAGCTACAATCAAGCCAAATTTAAACTTTCCATGTCAACCGGAAGTATCCGTTATTTTGTGTCAGTTCATGTAGTTTTATTTATAGTTAAGATGCTCACTTCCACCAAGGGAATTATTGATGTTGTACTCAAGAAAATATTTAATGACAGTTTGTTCGTTCGCTTCCGACTAAAATATCTTAATTCTGCTTGCTCACTTGTGTAATTGTAGTCTGTTTCAGACCAATCTTTATTTTATAAGATGCGGCTATAGAGGGAATGGCAGGAGGACAAATAGTTAGACGAAAACTACTATTCAAATATACGGACCAAATAATACGCAGACCAAGATGTAGGAAAGGAAAAAAGTATATTTCTATGGAAATGAAACGACTGGCTCACGATAGGGAAGAGTGGAAAGCTGTGTTTAACCAATTGAAAGATTGTTTACTTGGAAAAAAGATCCCATTCTTATTGACTGTTTTAATGGCAAGTAAAAAATGTCTTATTCACAGAAAAATATAGTATAAATATAGTACAAAATATTTTAATTATAGAGATATCCTGAAGAAAAGAAGTTATTGGAGGCAGAACTATACAGAAAGTTCAAAATTAAATATTATTTTTGTAGAGAATTTCTGGAGGACAAAAGTAGATACAATCTACTAAACAACGTTTTTTTTTTGTGCACATACAGTACATGAATAGATAATCTGCATCAGTAGAACAAAAACTACCAATTATTATTGGCAATGAATAACATTTTTAAAAGATTTTCTCGAAAATTACACATGAGAATTAACCCTCAAACAGACGCGTACCCAGAAATTTTTCTTCGGAAGGAGTCTTAACATTGGCGTGAGTTTCCAATACTACAAGCCGGTACGTATTATTCGGGCACCCGAGAAGACGATAAGTAATTGTAAAATACTTCCACTTGGATTTTCAGTATTTTTTTTTTATGTGCAACTTCATTCCCATCCGAAGAAGGACGGGGTGCAGAAGGTAACGCCTTCTCTGGGGCCATGAGCATTCATTTATTGGTAGTATAATTGGAAGATGGGTATCGGATTTATTTATTGATTGATTCTGGTTAGACATACAGAAGAAGGTGCCTGAGCAAGGTATGTAATATACAGCATAGGATGAAATGAAGTGGAGGTAACAGAACACAAGGATGTATGATGTTAAAGGGCGTGACAAACATCTTGGCATTTGAAGGCGGCGCTCCAAGTTCCCTTTAAATGCTGCTAGCAAATGAGAAGCCAGCGGTATTGCCACGTTTATTTTGTACACATCCACGTCTATCCTTTGCTACCTGATCGCTCTGTAGTTCGTCTGTTTAGCCATAACCACACCCCTTAACATTCGGCAACATCGCGTCAGAGCTTGCGTTTTATTCGTTTAGCTGATTTGCCAAGATGTTTGTCACAGGTTTTAGTTGTGACGATGGTGTTAATCTTTTGCTCTGCGGCTACTCAGAGCCGGTTTAGACACTTGCCTTGATAATTAGAAAACAAAGAAGTGCATTCATGAAATTATGTGCAATGGGTGAATGGATGGCAACAACATATACAACGACAAGGGTATATACAGGGTGGCCCAAAAGTAGAAATACACGCCTGCATTGACCAAGTATACATTCTAGCGTATAGGCTTATCTGCTTCGACTGTTCCGAGCTTAAGATATAAGTAAAAATACATGAAGAACAAGTAATAAAGAAGCTAAGTCTATCTGATAGATAACAATAAGAAATGATATAAAAAGAAATGATTTGATCAGCACGGGACTGTATATCTACTTTTGGGCCACCCTGTAGTGAGCGGTGGAGTGATCATGTTTATGAATTGCAAAAAAATTATAGAACTAGATCGTTTTTATAAGAGAAAGAATACATATGAAATATAAGATCAAATTTTTATGCTACACCAATTATTTCCCTGTTAAACAAATATAGTTTTATTGAGAAAGTATACACATGTATTGAGTTAGGAAGTTTTGGGAATGTCTAGATCCAGTGGATCCCCCATGCGTGCATCTCTGCTCTCATGCATGTCATTTTGTTCAACTTGACTAATTTATCGATTAATAAATGTTTTATCTTTACACAACATTATAGTTACACAGAAATTAGTTTAAGAATTAGTCATAATTTTTGTTCGTGTCTCATTAACCATATACGTAGTGTACTATCGTGTTGCTAGTGTGTTAATAAAAAGCTTGATGACGATATATCTCCGTATATATCCTGTTTCATCTTAATAAGTGATGTGGCTAATGTATTTAAGTTTACAAAAAATTCGTTTCTCTTGATTTTGTGGAAAACTGTCCATCACAATGCACTCATCCTCATCATATTGTTAAACTCAATTACATCAAACCTCCGTGAAGTTGGCCCCCGATAACAACACTAATGATATCTTCTAGTGCAATCTTTAGTATTTCTTTAGTGTTTATTAATGCACTAACTCCCAACATTAGTGCTTCAACAGTATGGACGCCAGAAGTAAAAAAAAAAAAACTTTTGGGGCACTAAGTTCATGATAACCCCCCAGAAAGCACTAACGATGAGATGTATTGTAAGTGTTAGTACTTCCAGGAAATACTAATAGCCTCGTTAGTGCTTCACTATCAGTGTAGATATATCCAATTGTGTCATGAAACTCCCATAAGAAATACATGGGATTTTTTTTTTCATTTTGTAAAATTCCTGCCAAATTTGAAAGCACTAAGGACCGCATATAGCGTAATGGTTACTACTTCGTTATTGTGTTTTATTGCAAAACTCTCAATATTACTGCTTCAATAGCATGAACGGGAATTTGACCCCATGAAGCACTTATGTTGGTAGTTGGTGTTCTAAGAAGCACTAACAAAGCACTGACGATTATACTATGAGTAGTCATTATTACTTTTGAATTTCACGGAAATTTAACCCAATGAAAAAATCCCCATAAAGCACTAATATTGGGAGTTTAGTGCTCTAAGAAGCATTAATGAAGCACTAACGATTGCATTTGAAGAGATCACTAGTGCTCTCATGAGGGGGGCAACTTCACGGAGGTTTACATCAATCGATTGATAAATATCTCATTTCTCAACGCTTTTTCTATTATACGTTGATATTGTAGAAGTTAACATAAAAAAAGAAAAAAAAAGAAAAACGAACTTCGTCTCACGTTTTGGGTTTGAGAGTACAGTAGTGCACACGGCATAGCCGCTAAGAATCATTCGTCAGAAATATACGATATACCAGCGGCGGTTTCTCTTAATGTTTGCATGTTTGTACAAACCTCCTTCCAATATTTTCAATTTTTATTTGTGCTAAATCACTTTTCGTTTTATTGTCAACATAATCTTTCCTTAAAGAAGTACGTTTCAAATGGGGTTGGCTAATAGTTTTCTGCTTGCGAGTTTGACAAGCTCCCCAGCTTGGCTACTGCGGGGGTTGCGAGGTGCAAGGATTCTTATAGTGCCTCATAAGGATCTACTATGTTTGCAGATCGTTTACAAACAATTCTACCAACACAAGTTTTCCAAAACGAAACGCTTTGGAACGGGAAATTCTCCTCCATCCCTCCCCCTGCAATATTGGTTGACACGGTTCTCGTCTGAAGGGGAATAGTCCGCTCCTCCAAGTCGCATAGAGGAAAAAAATAAAAGAAAAAACTTGTGCCTTGCCTAAATGCGAGATTGCCAAGTGCTCATAACTATTGGTTCTGTCAACCGAGTAAGATAAAGGCAGCTATGAAGACAGTAAAGGCGACCCCGTGAAGAGTGAAGATGGATTGAGGGTGTCAATATTTAATACACTTGTATCTGAATGAGTAGAAATTTGGCAGCATAGACAGAATATTTTCCTTTTTGGAGAGCAAAAAAAGAGCGTTAATTGAAGGAGGGGATGAGATTTTAAAGCGGACTGCAAGCCCTCAACTAACCAATGTTCTCGCAGAAACAATGTAGAACATACGGAACGAAACCCTTGTCCTTTTTTACTTCCCCCTTCCGCCTACTAGCACCCACGCCTTTGGCTGCTTAAATAAGGGCTAACACCCCTCTTACTAAAAGGTCTTTGAGGGGGAGTATTTCGATGGTTTCTTTTAACGCAAAATAAATCACACTGGAAAAAATCTTTTATTTAGAGTCGGACGGGAGTATGTTCACGAAGCTGCTAGTGAGATCGAATTGTCGAATCTGTTCGTAGTGTTGTGTGTTTGTGTATGTGTGTGTGCGTGCGTGTACCGGTCTTTGTTGTTAATTGGAACATGATTGCTGTGATTGCATAATTATGTCTGTCCCTTATATACGTGGAGTAACAATGAATTCTGTAACGTCTCTGTTAAATGAGCCGTTTTCAAAAAGAAGTTTAGAAGCAAAGCTACTTGTGAAAAACATCGGAAGGCCGATTCCGACTCTCAATATAACACAAGTAATAAGAAGTGCGAAACGAACATTTACAAGGAAGTTTAATCCAAATTTGTACGAACAGCATAAGTGGTTATGTGGATGTGAAATTAAAAATGCTTTGTTTTGTTTTCCGTGTTTGTTGTTCGGGGCAGGGGAAGATGCGTGGAGTAAAAAAGGTGTTGTGGATATCCAGCATCTGCACGACAAAATAAAAAAAACATGAAAATTCATCAGCCCATATAAAACACGTTCTTAATCTAACTGTGTTGGGAAATGTGAATATTGCTGCTCAACTGGATGCTGGTTATAGGCTGTCCATTCAGAACCACAATCAAAAAGTGACGCAAAACAGGTACGTGCTCAATATAGTTATCAATTGCATTCGGTTTTGTGGCTTCTTCAAATCCAGGCGTATTTCGTGGATTAATTAATTTTAGTGCTGAACTTGACAGCGCTCTCAAAAGTCATTTAGAAAGCGCAACAGTTTTTAAGGGTACCTCAAAAATTATACAAAATGAGCTTCTCCACTGCATGCTTGAAGTATGCCATGAAGAAATCGCTCAGGAAATAAGAGAGGCGGAATTTTTATCTGTCATAGCAGATGAAACAAGTGACGTAGCTAACGTATTTCAAATGGTGATTGTCTACAGGTACATTGTCAATGGCAAACCAGTGGAACGATTTTGGAACTTCGTCACTCCCTCTAAACACGACGCTCGAACTTTGGCTTCTTGTATTATTGAAGAAGTTGGTCTCCACGTGGTAAATAATAAAGAGAAGTTGATATCACAAACATACGACGGTGCTGCAGTAATGAGTGGTTCTTCTAGTGGTGTACAGGCTATTGTGAAAAAAGATTATCCAAGTGCTGCTTACGTTCACTGTCATGCTCATCAACTCAATTTGATTATGTTAAATGCAGCGTCGACTAATAGAAACGTCAAGATTTTCTTTGCAAATCTACAGGGTATTTGTACTTTCTTTTCAAATTCTCCACAGCGGACATCTATATTGGACGACATAGTAAGAAAGCGGTTGCCACGATCTGTTCCAACGAGATGGAATTTTAATTTGCGGAGTGTGAACACTGTTTATGAATATAGAGAAGAGCTGATTAGGTGCTTCGAAACAATCCAAAATACAGACTTGAATAATAGTACCATCGACCAAGCATCCCGCCATATTGAAACTTTACAAAGGGAAAGTTTCAACTTTTGGCTGTCATTTTTTCATTCTATAATGCCTCACGTCGACATCTTATACAATCAATTGCAGAAACGAGACATTGATGCTGTTTACGTCAGAGAGATTCTCCAGTCTTTTGAGCGAAAGATATTGGAAGTCCGAGAGAATATTGGTGACGTTGAATGTGAACCACCTGAGAAAAGGAGAAAATACATTTCCGCGTGGAAAAGCGAAGCGAAAGAGGTGTGTGATGTTATTGTTTGCCAGGCCAAAAACAGATTTAGCTTCAGTGGACACCTTTCTGCAGCCTCTCTGGTTACCCCCAACAACTTTTTGAAGTACAACACACATTTCCCTGACGAACAGTTGCAAGCGACATGTGACGCGTATCCTTGCTTAGATCTGAAAAAACTTCGAACGGAACTTGGTGTAATTTACGGTATGCAAGAGTTCAGAGCAATGTCTGGTGCTCTCTGTTTATTAGATTTCATTTGCGAAAATAATTTGTCATCAACGTTTAGTGAATGTGAAAAACTTCTAAAAATTATCGTTACAATTCCAATGACAACATCAGAAGCAGAACGTTGCTTTAGCACATTGAAACGTGTGAAAACATTTCTGAGAAATTCGATGTCTCAGGAACGGTTATCTGCTCTTGCAATGCTATCAATTGAAAGAGACTTTATTATGGAAATCAAGGACTTTAATAACAAAGTTATTGAAAAGTTTGCCAGAAGCAAAGAAAGAAGAATGGATTTTCTCTACAAGTAGGGTAAATATTTTTATTTTCTTTACACTAAATTTTCTATTTATTAATTGAGAAATATTTAGTACTTTTCTCATTACTAAATCTTTGGGTCATGAATCGCCACTAACCTATAGCCTGTGCTCTATTACTATTATTTATAATAATATTAATAATAATGAAAAATACGAGGTCATGAGTGGTCCAAAAGTAGGTATACAGTACCGTACTGATCAGCTCATTGCATTTAATATCATTTCTTATTGTTATCCACCAGATAGACTTAGTTTCTTTATTATTTATTCTTAATGTATTTTACTTATATCTTAAGCTCAGAAGAGCCGGAGCAAATAAACCCATAAACTAGAATGTTATACTTGATCAATGCAGGGGTATATACCTACTTTTGGGCCACCCTGTATTGTGCACCACCTAAAATTCAAAGCACGAGCCGCCACTGCGATATACTATATAATATGATTGTAAAACCATAATTAATATTGACAGTAGGAATTATACATCTGTTTGAGAGTGTTTTCTATAGGTTACTTATTAGTAGGCAAAACAAAAATAGTGTCAGATGATTCCCATTCGAATGAGTAACACATAAAAAACTAGCTGTTTATTTGTCACTAAACGTAACTTTCTGCTTAAAAAAACTAATTATAATCCTTTATTTTTATGTATATTTCTTTGCAAATAAATGTGTACCTTGTGGGAAATGGAAATTTTGAATTTCAATACTGTCCTGGCATCTTGCGTCCAAACCACAACATTACGAACTAATGTTATGCATTAAATTTCTCATGATTGTCCGTAAACTAACGTTATGATTTGAGAAAGAAATTAACTGTATAAACTTACCATGATTAACATAAACAAATTTCTTCCGAGTTACGACAGTGGGACATTGCCTGACAACTGTCTGAGCACACGCCATTAAAAAAACTAATTTGAATCAAAATATACACTTATTCACCGTATTACACAATTTCATCCACACGAATGGGTCCAAGGCTGTGCATACTAATATTTTCCTCGCCAAGTTTTTATTGCGCTTTTACTGCAAAAGTACGAGAAAGAACCTTTTTAAATATTCTTGGCCAAAAGACAAGGGTAAATTAAGTGTACCGCGTGGGATGAAAGGAGAATTATGTACTTGCATCATAATTTTTGGCAACTATTCTATTACTCTTTCTGAATTCTTTGTATATCTCAGAATGTTTATCTTAGGAAGATTATGCATTTGCTTGCATTTTCGTCTTGTGGGAGCTTGTACAGTACCAGAGGCGGATCTTGCCCGGGGTCGAGGAGGTCTAGGACTCCCCAGTTTTTTTAGTATCATTTTTTTTTGTGAAGTGCTAGCCATAGGCTAGCTCCCTTTTAGAGGGCTACACCCTCTCTTAGGTGGGAGAAGTGAAGGTATTATGGTAAAGAGTAAGGCATGGATGGGCTAAGAGTAGTTTATTAATTTATTTATTTGTTTAGTACTAGAACTAGGACATTATGATCCTTTTGATCATAATCATACTTGAATGATAGGTGTAATTTTAATAACATAAGAGCTGTAACATAATAACAAGTATAATTGAACACAACATAAATATAAATATGGTAATTATAGAATATATATAAGTGAGAAAACAAAGCAAAACATGAGAACAATAGAAGTGCGAAAGTTAAGATGAGATAAATAGATGAATGAAACGTTACTTTACATATATATGATTGTTATTAAAGGAAAATAAATAAGGAAATAATCAGACAGTACGGTATATTATAAGCAAAGAACATTAATGATCATAACGAAGGATTAGGTATAGCATGCACCATAGTATGATATAGTAATGGGCGTGAATGATGTGGCGAGGTGCATACACAGGACAACACGTGGGTGATATTAGTTAGACAAATAAGCTTATCTTGAGCCTAGGGTTGAGTTTCAAATATAATTGAAACTATTATTTGTATATTTTTGAAAGTTTACAGTAAGTGTTGCCTTTTATTCTTTATTGGAAAATTTTTGAAACATTAGATATAGTTTCGGTTGCAGTTTCTCTGTTATGTAGTATGTAAAACAATATTTGAGGTCCACAATGTTAACGTCTAACCTAACCATAATATCCATCGGGGAGATTAAGTTGGAAACTTCTTCAGGACCCATGAAAAATTGATTGTAAACTCATGATATAACTACCATAGTCTGGGTTCTGGGTGCACCACCCACTTTTAACCTTCTAAATCCGCCACTGGTTTGTAGATTGATGAAGCTTTAATGAAAATTTAAATATATTTTTTCCCCTTTGGATTCTAAAATTTTAGTGAGGGTCGGAGTAGCTCAGTGGTAGAGTGTTAACTTCTGGTGCGTAGGATTCTTCGTTGGATCCTAGCTCCAGCCATGCGCTTTATGGTGAACAAACACCATGTGCGTGGGTTTTCCCGGGATTCTTTTATTTCCTCTCACTTTCTCAACTACACCATAATTACTCATCTTATTATCACCATTTAACTCATCCTGCTTGCATAATCGTGGGTTATTACACTAAAAGAAAGTAAAATTACAATGAATCAGTTACAAATGTGCTGTTATCTTACTATGGGGCAATTACAATAAAATTTAAATGTGAATATTACTGTTGATATTTTTAAAAACGATGAATATTCTTCATTTTTTTTATATCATTAGCAATCATTTTGGTTTCAAAAGGTGTTGATCTGTCTCACCACTATTTCTTCACATGTTTTAAAATATTGACGAAATCAATGAATCCAAAACAATGTATATAATTAATCACCTTTTTTGTTTGTTTGTGGTCCAGAAGTTATGCAACCCAAAAGAATACCATTAATTGTGAGTTGCATAATCTCAGGCATATATTCGATAAACCACTTTATGTTTATTTATTTATTTACTTTAATAATTAAAGTTTGACTAACAGTTTAAAAATAATCACAGCAAATCGACAGTTCTATGTTCTAATTGCCAAAGCAAACGAGTTCTTTTCCCATACGTGTAACCCGGAGACTTTCGAAATTCGTGATAAACACTCTTTCGGGTAGTAGTGCTATAAAATATGTCTGCGAAGTTAATAAGTACTTAGAAAATACTACTGGGTTGACCAAAAATTCGTTTGGTTTATTGTGAGATGGCTTAGTCGTCCTTAACTTCATTCGAAACAATTTTCTTAGATTGTTTTGTAATAGCTCTCTATGTTGACGTTGATTAGTGTTGCTCACGATATGAGACGAGAAATAAAACCTTCTCGTCTCGTTTCAATTGTAGAAAAGCTTTTTTGGGGTCTCGTTTTGTAAATTTTTCTTAATTTTATTCAGAAGTTATCCGCCTCAAGAGAGGTCAATGATAGGTGTCATATAACAACATCCAAACCTTATTTATTGTTGAAGTATATCTTTAAACGCTGATAAATGCTATTAATTGTGTTCGCACAATCACTTTATACCAAAATGTATTTTTTTTTAATGTAAAGTAATGTTTGAGTTTTAAGACTTGGGTGAGCTACTGTTGGCTAGACGGAAATTCATGATGTCTTCCGTCTCAACTCAATTCTCGTCTCGAAAGTGAGACAAGAATCGTCAAGTTTCGCGTCTTCTCAAGAATAAAAAAAAAAAAAAAAAAACGCTTCTCGTCTCAGCTTTCCTCTCGCTTTCGAACCAAGAATCAACATGAGACGAGACATTTCTCGTCTCGTGGGCGACATTAATGCAGATAAAATATACCCAATTTGTAGCAAGTTTATCTAGCTTACTTACTATTGACGAAGAAGAAAAACGTTTCCAGTTTACAATGCTTTATTATTTTCAGAAAAGTAAAAGAGCAATTAACCGCAGAAAGATGTGTATGTAGTGTGCGAAGAAGATCCTTAGAATAATTGAATGTATTAAAGATGTTTGAAAAGTTTCATGGTGCAGCTTTCTCGCTACGCGCTGCTGTACTTTCGGGTACTCTAGTTCAAACTGCTAGCGATTAAAAAAAAAAAAAAAAAAAAAAAAGTATTAACTTGAGCAATTCATGTTGTACTATACGTAGGAGATCTCGCATGGGATAGTCGAGGAGTCCAAGGACATAAACAGGTGATTTCAAAACATGTCACGAATTCGACTCCAATTCAGGTTGGCTCGCATATATATTGTCTGTTCATTATTATTAGGAGTCACCGTTGTGTAATGATTAGAGCGTTGGACTATCGACCGCGTGGTCCCGGGTTGGATTCCCGGCAGTGCTTCCTAATTTTCGGCGGCTATTCAGCGTTGCGAGGCAAACTGGTTCTTCAGGTGAATAAAAACACACGTAATGGCCACTAGGTTTAGAAAGCTCCTGATGTGCCTGTCAGAGACAGAATGGCGCAGCGACTGACTACGTGTTCGTCGCTGGGCTCGATTTCAGTTCAGCTGGTCACTAACAAATGACATTGGAGCAGCTCAGTCCCATAAGGATTGTCATGTCAGTGATTAGTTAGTTCATTTTCATTATTCATCTCTTAACTAGAAACTTTCTTATTTGATTGCTTTTAAGGTAATTCCTCGATTGGATGAGAATTGGTAAGACTTCTTGTTCTCTTATTAAAGATTTGGTAAAAAATTGGCCCACTGAATTCACCTTAACTCAAAATCACAAGAACTAGGATACTATACAATAGAGTCACTATATTGTGGAACTTTTTGTAGGAGTGTAAAAGAGAAACTACCACATTGAGAGTGTAATAGAAGGTAAAAGAGGAAGAGAACAAGTTCAAATGAAATTATTACCGGTGGAGAGTAGTGTATTGAAGTTTTTTGAATTTGTTGAAAGAGATCTGTCGTTATTTGTCTGCAAATAACGACAGAATTCTTAGTGTGATTGTGATGACTCCAACAGAGTGGTATAGGTTTGTATGGGAAAGACAAATACTGTATAAACATGGCTATAAATGCAAAATATGAAAACAGTATTAAAGAAAAAAAATCGATAGTGAAACTGAAGTATAGGTGAAATACATATGATGAACCCCTGTATAAAAATAAATTATTCTGGCGGCTATGCAAATCCAAGTGACGAAAAGCCTGAAAATGCATGGATGATGAAAATATTTTTCTTGGCAGAGATCAAATAATGGAAAGAAAGACAATTAGAGAGAAGGAGGGAGAATACACCTCTTTGACTTCTATGAAGGTCACCTTATTCCTCAGTTGCATAGTACCCTCATCTGAAAACAAGCCAAGTTTAGAATGGCACTCAAACAAAGTGCGCAATCATGTGAATATGAATTGTTTGTAAGATAATACGTAGGCTGTCAAATGTCGAGTATATAATTAATTAAACGAAATTAATCTAATCATAAACACGGTAGTGAAGAGTCATATTGAGTATATACAGTTTCGTGTTTCGATGAATGAGATTCTGTCCGAAACAGAAATTTTGAATTTGAAATCGAAACTACATTTGAATCTGTTTATGTATCGAAAAAAAAAAAAAAAAACCTACTATCGATGAACACAAAATATGTATCGAAAATCTATCATACCAAGGAGCATAGCTAAATTTTGGAGCATGCCGTAAGTGGTCAAAAAATTCTTCTTCTTTTTATAGGCAGGGGTAAAGTGGGGACGTCGCTACCTCATTTCCAAAAAAAGTATTTATGACGTCCCCCACTTCCTAAAGAAATACAATGGGCAAAGATAGGCACGGGGAACGGCATGACGTCATGAGTCCTCCTACCTTTTCAGACCCACTTTTACCCCTGTCTAGAGGGCAAGTTCCCACTATTGAATTGATCTTACGAATAAAGCAGATCTATCCTTTAAAAATTGCTGTGTGCGTATGCCCAATGATGGGGTAAATAGAGAGTGTAGTTTGTAAATTCCTGGACTGATTCTTTTGTTACCGTTTTCCTACCAATGCTATTTGTGGAACAGTTGAATTGCCTAGTACTAGGCCTACTTAACAAGGATGCTAATTAGCGTTAGTGTAGTTTAGTAGTTTAGAAGACAAGACATGAGATTCACACCGCTGTTATTAGTTTGTGTCAAAGTGTAAAATGGATGAGTAAGACGAACAACGCGTAGCGGTTAATTCTGCTGTAATGCCGATATGTCCGCAACAGACATACTAAAAATTATTCAGAATGCTTATGGAGATGCAGCATTATGCCAAACAATCGTTTCTGAGTGGCATAAACGATGGCATAACGAAATTAGTTCGCAATTATGTCACCATAAACATATCAGACGCGTAATATTCGTATTTATGGTGCTCAGTTATTTAAGTTGAATAATATGATGTACTTGAATTGAAGAATAAGTAAATAATGACATATGGTACAAATGGTTGACGCTTTCAGTCAGTGAGGGTTAGTTCATAACGCAGAACCAAATAAAAAACATTCTTGGGAGTTAATTTACCATTTTCTCCGTCCCCTCCTTAGTGGACGACACTCTGAATGTAAGTAAGTCATAGATTTTCTAAATCTTTGTTCTATTCTGTGTATCCTCTATCTTTAGGACAATTAGCACATTGGCTATGAGCGTTTGAAAGTAACTGTATGAAATGTTCGTTTTCTCAAAAATCGGTGCGGTACCAAAGGCCTAACCTTGCAAAGTGGGCTTGGTAACCAAAAGCTTAAAGAAAATATCTTCAAGTTAAAAGTCAAATCTACGACCATCTATGTTCTCCTTGTTGAGCATGGAGATTTTCTTTTTTTTTAAAAAAAGGAATAACACATTTTTTCAGTATTATTCACGGGCCGGATGACACACACACTTGCGGGTAGGATCCTACCCGTAAGTCGCCATTTGTCCATCATTGCTTTAGATAAAACAGATATACTTATTGCTATAGTAAATCATCAGTAACTATAGCGTATTTGCATACAAACTTATTATTAAGTTACGTATTTAGTAAGGCATATATCTTTAACAGATCTACATAAATACTATTTGAAGTAATATTCAACGCAACTTACAACATCGTAGCTTTACTCTGGAAATCTAACGTACTCGCACTTGGACTCCAACACTGTCGATTGGGTAATTTCAGCAGGAGAAAAATAAAATACCATTGAGTGTTGATAGGTTCACATCCATCTCCGCTTAGCGTGGGGAGCTATGCGTGAGAGAGAGAGAGAGAGAGAGAGAGAGAGAGAGAGAGAGAGAGAGAGATAGGACATTGCGGAAACTACTAAACTCTCCGAATTAAGACATGTTAATCCCTAGGGATTGATTAACGGTCCTACGAATAGGAAATTACTTTCAAATTGCTTCGTCTAATTCCTCCCCAATTTTCTTTCCTTTTATTTTTTCATTCATTTCGAAAACTTGATTAGCGGAAGCGAAAAAAAAAAAAGGAACAGACAACTTAAAAGAATTATTTAGATGATAAAACTCTAAATCTAATTCTGAAAGTTAACGAGCAACTTTATCTGAAAAGATGGACACTAAATATCGTATTAGGAGATGTCTTCATCCACAGAAGATTTATATAATATGAATTGCCTTACGAATGTTGTTCTGCAATTTTAGAAATGTTTTTACGCATAAAACAGTAAATTTCATAAAACCTAATGGCTTAATGATAAACGAGTTTATCTTCAGTGTCAGAAGTCAGGTTGGACTTGAAAATTTTTAAGTTTCACAATAAATATGTTTGTGTTGTATATGTTGTACCTACACTGAGAAAAATCCATTATCCGGACAGCGGTATATTGTACAAATACAAGGATTCGTTATGTTTACTAAGGAAATCTGTACGGAGCGTACTTTATCCATATACTACATAGGTACTGCCTTTTACCCGCTTAGATATTACATCATGTCTCTGCAGGATGTCTGATATCTAACAATCTTCTGTATTTTACATACGTATACGTATGTTAAATACTTCAGCTATACGTTATATACGTCCATCTGTGTGTAAGATCCAGACCGCCTATAGACACTCTTTCTTTCGCCATGGCTGACGTCATTGAACTACCGTCTTTTGCTTGCGAAACGAGGTTGTTTACAAACGGAACAGAAGAGAGGAAGGAAACCTGGGAAGCCTGGGTAAGTACAATAGTTAACTATTACTTTAGTTAAATATTCCCATTAATTATATATTCTTTTAGTGTAACTTGCTTTAATATAGTACTAAGTAAGTAATGTAGTTTATGACTACAATTCTTACTATTGTAACTCGTAAATGATTGAGGAGAATGGAATGGGTGAATCTGAATTTTGAAAAAACTTTGAATATTAATGTTTTGAAACATATTATGTTTCAAGGTAGCAAAATGAATGTTATGTGTTTATTCATTCCATTTTATATGTGACGATTTATTACTTGGTGCAGATTTACTACAGGACTGCTTAACATAATTGCTAATAAACCGTTTTCAGCGCGGAAATTTCCTTGTGTAGTGAAGATTTAGGATTTAGATTTCTGGGCTTTCGGCATCAATGGCCTTGTTACCCCATATGAGGGATGACTTTCCTCGGCGAGTACACTATCCGGGGAAAGGAAGGGAAGAAAGGATTGGGGAAGGAAGAAAACGGCCTGGGACCTATATGTTAGGTACCACTCCGGCATTTGCCTGCTGTGAATGAGGAAAACCCAAGGAAACCTCATTCAGGATGGCTGGACTTAAAATCTTTTGATACTTTTTCGACCGAGTTCTCCCCCGGGATCGAACCCGGAACCGTTCGCACCGAAGGCGAGAGCGCTAGCGACTACCCTACGCGGGGCCACTTGTGTAGTCTAGAAAACTCATTTTTACTAGGATATTTGCAAAAAAATTTTTTTTTTTTTTTGCTTTTAGTTTAACGCCCCATGATTGTACATCAATGTAAGAGAGAAGGTGACAATGAGATACATGATAATGGTGGAATCAAGAAAATGTAAGGAAACTGGAAAGTCTTAAGAATAACCACACCTACAGTGTTCACCAAAAGGCTATTTGTCGGGAGCAGGAATCGAACCAGGGACCTAACGCGTCAGAGGTAAGCGCTCTACTACAAAGCTTTCTTTTGTTTAAAGAACTTGTTTACATTGAAATATATATATTTTACGAAGATACTAACATATTTTACAGCCTCACTGAAATTTAAAAAAAAAAAAAAAAGTAGTCAGGGAGAGTTTACTTGTCAGATTTTTATTTTTTAATTTAATTTATTTTTATTTTTATTTATTTTTGCTTTGTTATGTTCCCTAGTTAATTAATGTTTGGGTTACTGAAAATTAAAACCTTTTTAGTATTATTGTTATGTCATCACTTTGGAACCAAAAAAGTTAGATTTTTTTTCTTGTGTTTTCATATAGGAAGTTGGTAAGTTTGTGCCTTAGCATTGGTTTGGTTTCTAGAACGTAATTGAAGGTCATGTTGAGTTGAGTCTTGGCGGGTTTAGAGTTCGTGAAGTGTCAGGCACTGCTTGTGCCCCTGTCTTCTGTCTGTGATGTTTCCTGGCTTTGGGCTGTGAGGTATTTATGTTGAGGAGTACCAACGCAGGCCGCGTGATATACAGGTAGCTTCAACAGCTACGAGTGCCAGATGTTCATCTTTCGTTACGGCGTGACTAATGCAGTATAGTACTAGGTTCAAATTCTATGGGTGGTAAAAATGGTCGTGGTGTGGTAAGAAATACAACGTAATTGTTATTAGTTTATTAGTGTTTCTTCATAGTATAGTTTCACTATTTCTAGAAGGAATTAAGTATTAACGAAGTAATAAATAAGCAAAAGCACACTTTGATTGGCGTTAACTATTTCTCATACTCCATTGAGAATGTTTTGATCCTCAGTTGCGCAAACATCCAGTGTGCGTTCTTTTGCTTGCTTACACTGCCTTATAGATGAGCTCCCTCGTGGCTAAGTGGTTAGTGAACACGCCTTTGGCGTGGGACACCCGGGTTCGATTCCCGGCCGGGGGCCGCGGTGGCTCAGTGGTAGAAGGTTCACCTCTGGTGCTTGGGGTCCCGGGTTCGATCCCAGCCCCGCCAAGTGAACCTTGTGGTGGACAAACACCGTGTGCGTGGGTTTTCTCGGGGTTCTCCCGTTTCCTCCCACTTTCTTCATTCCACTATTTAATTCATTACTCATCACCGTCTCCATTAGCCTAACCATCATAACCGTAGGACATAAAACTCAAAGATTTCATTTCATTTTTTCGATTCCCGGCCGGAGCTTATGTGGTTCGGATTCCACGTTAATCTGTAGGTCCACGTCTCATACAGCCTTGCTGCTGAAAGGAACGTTAAAATCAAATCAGCACTGTTTTACAGATGCAATTGTTCGATTCCGAGTTCGAATGAAGCTTTTTACGGGCAGGGGGCGACTTTTATATATACAATCCAAGGATTTTAGTTATTAGTCAGTGATGCAATATATAGACCTATATATATTACAAAATTGAAAGTGACTATGTTTGTGACTCTTAATCTCTTAAGAGCTGCGGTGGCTCAGTGGTAGAGCGTTCACCTCCGGTACTTGGGGTCCCGGGTTCGATCCCAGCCCCCGTCAAATGAACTTTGTGATGGACAAACACCTTGTGCGTGGGTTTCCTCGGGGTTCTCCCGTTTCCTTCCACTTTCTTCATTCCACCTTTCATTCATTGCTTATCATCAGCGTCTCCTTTAGCCTAACCGGCATAACTGTGGGACGTAAAACTCAAAGGTTTCATTTCATTTTTTCTTAATCTCTTTGGAATCTTGTACTTAGGTTCACAGCGGAAGCGACGAAATAACTCGACTCATCCATTGTAGCTCTCTTCGCAACCAGTTTCCAAAATGTTGGCAATAAGTTTGCGAAACGGGATATGACGACTCCAATTTTGGGTGAAAAGTCGCTATAAAAAATAATATATTGTCTATAAGCATTGTTTTAAAGTTGTAGATGTAAACTAAACAATATGTTCTACTCACTGGCGCAAATCCGTGGGGGGGGGGGGGATGACGGATACATGTCCCCTCCAATCTTGGAACTGAGGGGGACTTCTTCCCAATAATCCGATTTGAAATGTGTTTTTTGGGAGAAATTTGATTATTTTTGTCCGATTGCTACAAAGGAACGTGAGATAAAATAGATGTCCCCCAGAATAAGCCTCAAATCTGCAGCCTCCCAACGCTGAAGACAACTCTGATCCTCCACAACATTGTTTTTCAACTTCATAAGTATTTTGGACATCGTCAAAAAAAGTATGGTAACGGTCTTACCCCCCCCCCTCCCAATGTTGAAGACAGATTTGCGCCGCTGGTTCTACTCACATCTTTGTCAATAGGGCGCAACCAATCCTTTAATTCAGGGATCATTTTTTTGTAAAAGAAAAAGTGCAGAATAATTAAAAGACCCCAAAGGACAAATATAACAAACATCTTCTTCGCCTTTATTCACGCAATCTATAGCTAATCTTGTTGCTATCGGTAATGATGTATTACGTGTGTTTCTCAACGGAAACTCTGCGAACTAAAGGACATCAAGTTTGTAGTTGTTCTTCGTTAGAGGGCAAGGGTAACATAACAATGCAGGATTGTGGGGCAGTGAGTATGCTGTATTTCCAAACTCTTCATCAGTTGCGCTGATTAAAACAAACAAACATAAAAAAAGAACGTAAAAACTGTTTTGAACTAATAATGCTTCTCTACAGATGAACATTTTGTTTGGAGCAGAAAGTCGCTAAATGTGTAAGTAGGTAAATCGTCATTTAAAAATCACCCAAAAAAGTCTCCAATCGGAAAAAAATATTTTTTGTCGCTATCGTAGGGCGACCATACGTCCCGTTTTGACCGGGACAGTCCCGTTTTAGTGGCGTGTCCCGGCCGTCCCGTCAGTAGATGGAAAAAGTAGTATTCGTCCCGTTCTATGTAAATGAAAGAAGTAAATAACAAACCCAGTATCTTTACTCCTTTTAAAAGTATTAATAATTAATAATAACAAAGAGGCAAAAATTGAACTGAAATTCCCTATATTAAACATACTCTATAGTTCGCAGTACTGCTCGAAAGGCAGCAGAGGTTTTAGCAGTTGGTTGTGTGTTGAACAAATTTCAACGTGTCTTTCCTTTTTCATAAGTACCCGTTCTGTAACAAAGAGAGAGAGGAGGAAATCTGATATCAAGGCACTGATAAGAACAAAGGTAGATCTAAAAGTCTAGGGTTGCAAGAACCTGTCCCGTTTTTAACTGAAAATTTTATGGTCAACCTACGCTATCGTTGAGGTCGAATTCCCCTTATTTAGCGACTTTACCCAAAATTGGCAACATTGACCCCCACCGAACAACCAGGGTTGAATTCAGGAGGTAGCCCGGGGGGAATCTCCCCCCCGAAGAAAATTCATTCCCCCCCGGAGAAACTCCCAAAATTTCAGTCACAAAATGTAGAAATTACTTCACCCAATTATTTGCTTTTCTGTCCGTGTACGTGCAGACGAAATCCGATCTCTCAATATACATATAAATGACGCAGACCCATTCTATATAAATGTTAACATGTAACATCTAAGATAGAATACCAAATAGTGAATAAAACTTGTATTTCTTAACGCTATGACTGAGTTTGGCAGAACATGAAATTGTTAACTGTTGAAGAAAGGTTTGTATTTTAGTAGGTACTATACTCTCTCCCTATATTATATATTAGTAGGTAGCACTAGCACAGGTTGAGATACGAAAGGAAAGATAGGGAAGATCTTTCGATCATTCCATATAATCTCTCATGTCAGCAGACTTCAGTTCTTGAAAATATACAGTTCCTACATTATTTGAAATAGGGCGCCTAAATCCCATTTCTCGCATCGGAAGTAACAGACGTAAATGTGTTTTACGATTGTTAAAGTAAACACATCTTTCTTTAATTAAAAATAATTCAGTTAAAGGGTGAGATTCAGTGGGCGTCATTTAGAGGGATCAGAGAGGAACAGTTATCCCTCCTTGATTAGAGACTTATATAGAATTTATCAATATGATAATAGTATATAAGTGAAAGATTGCTATTGAAGGTGGCCAAGATCCTGCTCAGTGCCGTTCCATGGGGGAGGGGCAAGCGGGGCGACGGCCCCGGGCGCCGAAGTAAGGGGTGAAAAATTCGGGAGGGAAAAAGAAAAAAGAAGGAAAGAAAAACAGAGGAATGAAATACATGTGGACATATATAAAATGAAAGGAAAAAAGTAATGAAAAGTGCTCAAAATCAAGGAAAAGCAGGGTTTACTTTTTAAAATTTTCCCACCTTTGGCGGCTGGTCTGTCGACCTCACTCATATATACGGGGATGCCGTCGTATACTCTCGCGCCAAGCGCTGATTTTCCACGACACGGCACTAATCCTACTGAAGATTTCGTCAACTAAACTATTGATGTATATGCAGTGAAGAAACCAAGGCTAATATGTTTGATTTAGAATCAGAAGTGTGAGAAAGAATGATAACTTTTTATTAAGATATTCCTAAGTATGTTTGTTTTAGGAGAAAAAATATTTCAGTTAATTTAAATCTTTTTAAAAATTTTTACATTAGTAACAAACAGTAATTACTGAATATAGGAAATAATAAAAATAGTTACTGTAAATAGCAGTTAAAGTTTAGTGTAAACTATTTTTGCCAGTCTTTATTTAATGTTTTAGATGAAATCAAACGATTGTTTTCTTAAAATTATAATCTCATTGAATATTTATCAGCAATTAGTCTCAATATTAGGTAAGATGTGTATGTGAATGGAATTGTTAAATATGCTGCTTTCTTGAAAAAAATACAGAAAAATAACCCTCCCCCGAGCAGTTGACATTCCCCCCCGGGTGTAAATGTCTGAATTCAACACTGCGAACAACACCCCGTTATCTTTAGCCTAGCCAGCATAATAGTGGGACGTAAAACTTAAAGATTTCATTTCGAACAACACTCCCAGAAACCTATTGTTATACCATTCCCAAAACACCCTTTTGTACAGTTCTCCCTATTCGAAAAAAAAATTGTAAATAGCAGTGTTCATATATAAATATGGAACTCAATTTCCCTGAATTTTCCAGGTTTTCCAGGTATTAATTTTTCAATTTCCAGGTCTAGTGGAAGAAACTAATAGTACGAGAACACATAAATTTTAAGAATACTATATTTATATATTTGAAAATGGCCACCCTTCTCCCCAATGAACGATTGCAATTAAATATTGAGTCACAAGAAAATAAATAATTAAAATAAATAAAATTTAAGTTGAAAAATATGAAGTTGAGAAACCTACTAAGGGAATTATATAATACTTTTGTTCCATACTTGAATACATTCAAAATATACAAAAATATTGGCTTGGGGAAGAAAAAAGGGCCCGCGAGATTTTAACTGATTCTTATAGTACTCGACAACAGAAATAAATTACTGAAAGAATTTTCAAAATCGGCGCAGGTAAACATGCAGAAAATCGCATTTTCATGTACCGGTTCAAAATGGGGAAGAAAAGACGACCGCGAGATTTTAATTGATTCTTGTACACAACGAGAGAAATCGATTAGTGAAGGAATTTTCAAAATCGGCGCAGGCAAACATGGGGAAAATGGCATTTTCATGTACCCGTTCAAAATGGGGAAGGAAAAAGGTTCCGCGAGATTTTAACTGATTCTTGTAGTACTCGTCGAGAGAAATCGATTAGTGAAGGAATTTTCAAAATCGGCGCAGGCAAACATAGAGAAAATCTCATTTTCATTTTCCGGTTCAAAGTGGGGAAGAAAAAAGGGCCGCAAGATTTTAACTGATTCTTGTAATACTCGACGAGAGAAATCGACTAGTGAAGGAATTGTCAAAATCGGCGCAGGCAAGCATGAAGAAAATGGCATTTTCATGTATCAGTTCAAAATGGGGAAGAAAAAAGGGCCCGCGAGATTTTAACTGTTTCTTGTAGTACTCGACGAGAGAAATCGATTAGTGAAGGAATTTTCAAAATCGGCGCAGGCAAACATGGAGAAAATGGCATTTTCATGTACCGGTTCAAAATGGAGAAGGAAAAAGGTTCCGCGAGATTTTAACTGATTCTTGTAGTACTCGTCGAGAGAAATCGATTAGTGAAGGAATTTTCAAAATCGGCGCAGGCAAACATAGAGAAAATCGCATTTTCATGTACCAGTTCAAAATGGGGAATGAAAAAGAACCGCGAGATTTTAACTGATTCTTGTAGTACTCGACGAGAGAAATTGACTAGTGAAGAATTGTCAAAATCGGCGCAGGCAAGCATGAAGAAAATGGCATTTTCATGTATCAGTTCAAAATGGGGAAGAAAAAAGGGCCCGCGAGATTTTAACTGTTTCTTGTAGTACTCGACGAGAGAAATCGATTAGTGAAGGAATCTTCAAAATCGGCGCAGGCAAACATGGAGAAAATGGCATTTTCATGTACCGGTTCAAAATGGGGAAGGAAAAAGGGCCCGCGAGATTTTAACTGATTCTTGTAGTACTCGACGACAGAAATAGATTACTGAAATAATTTTCAAAATCGGCACAGGCAAACATGAAGAAAATCGCATTTTCAGGTACCGGTTCAAAATGGGAAGAAAAAAGGACCGCGAGATTTTAACTGATTCTTGTAGTACTCGACGAGAGAAATCGACTAGTGAAGAATTGTCAAAATCGGCGCAGGCAAGCATGAAGAAAATGGCATTTTCATGTATCAGTTCAAAATGGGGAAGAAAAAAGGGCCCGCGAGATTTTAACTGTTTCTTGTAGTACTCGATGAGAGAAATCGATTAGTGAAGGAATTTTCAAAATCGGCGCAGGCAAACATGGAGAAAATGGCATTTTCATGTACCGGTTCAAAATGGGGAAGGAAAAAGGTTCCGCGAGTTTGAACCGCTACGATGTATGTTCACGAATGTCCCCGTCTTCTCAAATTTAGTTAATTACTGTGACACTGAAACATGTGACACAGAGTCACATTGTGGATGACTGCAATCGGCAACCACTGCACATATACTCCTCCCGCCCCACAGTTTGATTATTTCGATCCATTCCTCACGTGCTAACGGCATGGTTCAACATCTGCAAGAAAGAGGTAAATGTAACGTTCAATTGGCAATAGCTTTTCACCAAATTAAGCTGCATGAAATCTGATTGCATATTTGACATACTGAGAAAATTCTAGTCCGTGGCCATATGTATCACATATCCCATCAATTCATAAAAATTTTGAACACAAAATTACGGTCGTCCGTGTGACGTACTCCCAAAAGGCCTAATGTGTATCACCCACCTCACATTCAATGAAACCACATCCGTGTAGAATTAAGAAAGGAACCTCTTATGATGTATACAGGATGTCTCAAACGTTCCCTGACATAGGGTAACTCTGTTATTATCAGAGTTACGACAAAATGTAAGAGGAAAAACATCTCGAAATATGACGTTTTCAATCTAAAGTGAACACTTTTTTAAAAACTCGGACAAGATGAATGTGCTGTATACTCTTTATGCACCCAATTTTAAATGAAAATGCAACGTTGTCATTTACCTGGACCCACGACATAAGTGAATGAAGTTACTGTTTGAAACGGGGGCTGGCCATCGACATGTTAGCGTAAAAGACAGTAACTTCACTCACTTCTGTTGTGGGTCCAGGTAAATGGCAACGTTGCATTTTCATTTCACATTGGGCGCATAGAGAGTGTACAGCGCAAACGGGTCATCCGATTTTAAAAATTCCTTCACTTTAGATTGAAAACATCATAATTGGATATGCTTTTCCCTCCTACATTCTGTTGTAACTCTGATAATAACAGAGTTACCCTATGTCAGGGGACTTTTGAGACACCCTGTATACCTTATTTAATGTATGTTTGATGTCACTATAACTGTAGTATAATTTAGTTTGTTTAAATTTACAATTTAATACAAGTAGATTCGGATTTACATGCGTAGGATTTTGTATGCATCTAACTAATGAATTCTTTTATTTTTATGCTTAACTTAGTGACTTGGCTTTGGACTTCAACTGATTATTGTAACCCATTATTGCTTGAGAAGAAACAAGATATCCGAATCTTCATTTGGAGAAATCAAAGGTCTATTGGAAAGCTGGGGATTACAATCATTAATTTCTACATTTCAAGGTGCGTAGTAAATTATATATTGTGTTTATTGTTAAATTACTATTATTGGGTTTAGAATCAATGAAGCACTTCATGATATTTTATGGGGATCAAGATGGGTGCCGGATAGATAAGTATTTGAGCGTCAGGCTCTTATTTCTTTTCAATTTAATATTTAATCAATGATTATTTTTCTCCCTCATTATTCCACCAAATCGTATTCCAAGATCATATATCCATTTTTGTTCGATATATCCATATTTTTGATCTCTTTCATATTTCTATATTTTCGATTTTTGATATTGTTTATATTTCGATATTGCTGTATTTTTCGATATTTCGAACAAGTTTCGATAGTTTGTCGACATCGATTATCTATATCTAAATTCGGATATCCCAAAGCCCTATCGAGCACCCTCCGAAATGAAGTTTTTGGCTATGGACCTGATTAGGGATGCGCACGAGACAAGACGAGACAATTTTTGTTACGAAATTCGAGACAAGATAGAGCTTTTCCAATAGAAACGGATCCAGTTTTCGAGACCAGACAACTTTCGCGGCACCTTTTCGAGAGGAGACAACCTCAAATCTTTTCTCTTGCGCATCCCTAGACTTGATCATGAGTTATCAAAAAAAAAAAAAAAAAAATGTTAATGAGAAATAACATGTAAATACAATATAGGTAGCTAAAACATTTTTGTTTTCATTCTTCAGTAATGCATTGTTATTAATCTCAGGGGGGGGGCGGTGGCTCAGTGGTAGAGCGTTCACCTCCGGTGCTTGGGGTCCCTGGTTCGATCCCAACTCGCGCCGTGTGGACTTTGTGGTGGACAAACACCTTGCTCGTGGGTTTTCTCGGGGTTCTCCCGTTTCCTCCCACTTTGTTCATTCCACCATTTCACTCATTTCTCATTATCACCGTCTCCTTATCCTAACCGGCATAACCGTGGGACGTTAAACTTAAAGATTTCATTTTTTATTAATCTCAGCATTTTATAGTGTATTCTTAAGCTTAAGGTGATGTATAATTAAATTTTGAATTCAGTTAACTTATTTTGTTTCTCAGATTGTTTTTAAAATGTATGTACAATTGTTTATGTTCATTCTCGAGAGTTTAAAGTGACGTATAGTTATTAAACATAGTATTTAATATTGTACTCTTAACGTGGAAGTGATATACAGTTAACTTTTGTATTCAGTTAACATTTTTCTTTCTGAAATTGCTTTAAAAAGTATGTAAAAACGTTTTTATTTTCTTTCTTGAGTGCTAAAAGTGATGCAAAGTTATTAAGCTTACTACTTTATATTGTATTCTCAACCCTAAACTGATACACAGTGCGTTTTTGAATAAATTGTCAAGTTATTTGAGTGATGAACACTGGTAGAAAATCCTGACTACTACTGGAACATTGTGATTTTAAGGTGATGACTACTGGTGCAAGGATTTTAAAATATTGTTTTTCCTTCAAGGGCTACTCCTTTTTGAATTCTGACTACATGGTCACTATAGGAAGGATCAGTGAGTCTTTCCAACTATGGTACAGCTCCGACAGATTCACGATGCTCAGAGAAGAGACAAAATAGTATGTTTTCAAACTTAAAGTGAGAACCACTGGCGTTTTTACCTTGCTATGCAAAAGTAAGTGAGTACTCCAATGGGGTTCCAATGCGGTACCTAATTTCTGCATTTTAGATATATGGAAATACATGTCTCTAAAATGTAAAGAACTGATTTTTTTTAGGGGGGGGGGAATAAACTATAGGTATGTGGGGCTTGCATACTTGACGCTACAATTCGGAAATTGAATTAAAATATGACTAACGGCTATCAAGATGTTGTCAAATAAAGGGAGGACCAACACAGTTAAGGGGTTTTCGTGTTAGATGCTAAAATTTCCGAAATCGGTCATGGAAAGTTAATAAACACCAGTAGCAATTTCATCTTAAAGTAATTAGATATCTTCATGGGGTGTTAGAACATCATGGAGTCTACCAAAATTAAATTTTAAAAGCTTTTGAAAATATAATCTGACATTTGTAAACAGTATTTGAAATATGTATTTACCCAAAACTTCCAGCTAGTACATCTAACATCTGGAGAAACACTGTGAAATAAAAGCTTGAAATTTCGGAAACAATTATTGGTCGCAACAAAATTAAATAAGATGGTACTTCTATGGGTTAAATCAGTACCTCAGTACAATTTCGATCGAAAGATTAGTTCAGTCCTAGGTTTTCTTCAGGCAATTCCAAGGGTTCATCGAGCTGTGCAAAAGAATGAAAATTCGCTGTCAATATCTAAGATAGTAAATAAGATATAAGGAATTATATATTTTATGACGTGAAAATAGAGATCTTTATGGATTTGTACTTTTGGGTCTTTCCTAAAAGAAAAAATTCAGAAAACTACTGTATATACCTTAATAGACAATTCAGTGGGCGGGGACACAGTAGCTTAGTGGTAGGGTATTTAACTAATCTTTTTTTTTTTTTTGCAGAAACTATTGGAGTATTCACTTAACCCATAGAAATACGATCATACTTAACTCCCTATTTAATTTTAAAATTAAATAAAAGGAAATATTTCAGTGTAGCGACCCACGATTATGCATTTTAGTCTCAGGGAGATTATGATTAAAGCAAGTGAATGTTGTTGACAGAATTGATGGAATGCAAAGGTGGGAGGAGAGTACCCCGAGAAAACCCACGAATACGATGTCCACTACAAACTGACTTGGCCGTGGATCGAACCAAGAACCCAATACACCAGAGGTAAGCACTCTACCACTAAGCCACTGTGCCCCCGCCCATTTAATTGTCTATTAAGGTATATACGGTTGTTTTCTGAAATTTCTTCTTCTTACAGCAAATACTCAAAAGTACAAATCCATGTGGGTCTCTATTTTTACGACGTCATAAAATACATAATTCCTTATATCTCGCTTGCTATATTAGATATTGACAAAAAATGTTCACTTTATTTCAGAGCCCGATGAACGCTTGGAATTGTCCAAAGAAAATTTAGAGCTGAATTAATCTTTCGATCGAAATTGTACTGACGAGTCTGAGGTTCTCACTTAACCCATATAAGTACCATCTTATTTAACTTTTGTTAGGATCAATAATTGTTTTCTGAAATTTCAAGATCTAATACGCTTTTATTGTATGGTGTCTCTCTAGCTGCTAGATGTACTAGCTGGAACTTTTAGGTAAATACATATTTCTAATACTCTTTACAAATGTCAAAATATATTTTACAAAACTTTTAAAATTTAATCTTGGTAGACCCCATGATGTTCTTAAACTCCATGGAAATACCTAATTATTTTAAGATGAAATTGCTACTGATGCTTATTAACTTTACATGACCGGTTTCGGAAATTTTACCACCTAACACGAAAACCCCATAACTATATGGATCCTCCCTTTATTTGACAATATCTTGATAGTCATATTTTAATTAATTTTCTAAATTGTACTGTCTAATATGCAAGCTCCACGTACCTATGGTGTCGCTTTTTATTTCACCATATTTCGGTAACTGTTAGGCGTACCGACTTGCGGTTTCGGTAAACACACACCTCTAACGTTCTTTAAAACGTTATTAAGACATATTTTAGAATATTTAGAAATGAGAGTTCTGGGAATATCATGGTACCCGAAAACCCCCATCAGGGCGTGTGTGTAGTGTATTTAATTGAAACTACTTTTGAGGTTGTTGTAAGCCCTCGTAATTACGTTTCCGAAACTGCACCATCTAGTACGCAAACTCCACAGTTCTGTAGTGTCGCTCTTTATTTTCCCATATCTCGATATCCATAAGGCTTACCGAGTTGAGGTTTTCGGTAAACAGATGTCAGTTCCTTACATTTTAGAGACATATATTTTCATATATCTAAAAAATACAGACATTAGGTACCCCATGGTAGCCCGAACACCATTGAGGTACCCACTTACTTTTGAATGGTAATACATTTTGAGTTGTTGTTCAGCATCAATAAACACTTCATAGTTTTTCTACGTGCAACCCAAAAGTCCATACCTGACCGAACAGATTTTGTCCATTTAATCTCAAAAATGTTAAGATACTTTGTATTGTTAAGTACAACCAAATTAAGCACACTGAATATAACATTTTAAATATTTTCTGATTTTTGTTGCAGGTATTTCGTGCATCAAACCAGGATTCTGCTTTAAAGACAGTCAAAAGAAGCAGTGTAGGTTGTGGCTAAAAGTACGCCCTTTCTGAAGACAGACTCAGTTGTACTTACATTATTTTGTACGAATATATAACCCTAATAAAGATACTGTACTACAAATTATTTCTTTCTTCCATAAATTATAATAAAATATTATCTCTGTTTAAAGAAAATGATTGTTAATGTTAAGTCATTTTAATTCTTTTTCTCTGTAATAAGAACATTATCCCTAGCAATATTTTTTATCTTTGTGCTATTGCGATTGGATGAAGTAAAATTCTATACGAAGCACTATTATTTCAGACATGCATTAATAACTAATGTATTGTTCTGTATGTAAGACAATGTGTATACTGAACATGTCTAGCGAAGGTGTTGTTTTAATACAGAATCTATAACTCAGCTTTTCAGTAGTCAACTTTATTAGGAATCCGAAGAAAGAAGTTAAAAAAAAAAAAAAAATGTTGGACTTACCAGCGTGTGTGTGTTCGAATTCTGGACTAATCCAAATTATCCAGAGAAATCATTATATATTTCTTTGTTGCTATTTCAGATGTATCCTTTATCCAAGTCGTATGAAACGGAGACTTCATACATCGCTATACTTTGTATGAACTATGTTCCGTATTTACTTAATCACTTTGTAACTTTCTCTAGTGTTGACAAGGCCGCAGGTGTCAATCGAATAGTTTAGTGTTTCACTCAT